>NW_027206962.1:0-98932 GCF_032191515.1 Phaenicophaeus curvirostris | reverse complement strand
TATGTTTGGGGGAGTGTTTGGTGTGTGTGTGGGGGGGTGTACAGGTGGTGGGGGAGGGTAATTTCCCCTATTTACTCGTATATATAAAAAGAAGAAAAATAATAAGAGTACAGCCTGGTGCAGCCCTAGAACATGGGTTGGTCTCTGGGAGTAATTTTTTATTTTTAAATTTTTTTTAAGTTAAATAAAAAATTTATTTTTTACTCCCAGAGACCAAGTGATGTTCTAGGGCTGCTCTGATTCAAAAAAATTGAATCAGAAAACTAAAGTGAAAGTTGAAAGGAAAGAAAAGGAACCACCACAACAACAGGCGCAACAAGAAAAACTCTGACAACACAAGAAGAAAACAGTTTATTGCAGTAGTTAAGATGGAAATAGGGGAGGTTTTGATTCCTTTATTAGTGAAAAAGTGGGACAGCATGTTTTCAATTACAAGACATGAACACAACATTACAAGTCCAACACAGTGCAGAATACAAAGTTAGGGCGCAACATTACAAGTCCAACACAGTGCAGAATACAAAGTTAGGGCGCAACATTACAAGTCCAACACAGTGCAGAATACAAAGTTAGGGCGCAACATTACAAGTCCAACACAGTGCAGAATACAAAGTTAGGGCGCAACACAACAAAGTCCAACACAGTGCAGAATACAAAGTTAGGGCGCAACACAACAAAGTCCAACACAGTGCAGAATACAAAGTTAGGGCGCAACACAACAAAGTCCAACACAGTGCAGAATACAAAGTTAGGGCGCAACACAACAAAGTCCAACACAGTGCAGAATACAAAGTTAGGGCGCAACACAACAAAGTCCAACACAGTGCAGAATACAAAGTTAGGGCGCAACACAACAAAGTCCAACACAGTGCAGAATACAAAGTTAGGGCGCAACACAACAAAGTCCAACACAGTGCAGAATACAAAGTTAGGGCGCAACACAACAAAGTCCAACACAGTGCAGAATACAAAGTTAGGGCGCAACACAACAAAGTCCAACACAGAGCAATACACAAAGTTAGGGCGCAACACAACAAAGTCCAACACAGTGCAGAATACAAAGTTAGGGCGCAACACAACAAAGTCCAACACAGTGCAGAATACAAAGTTAGGGCGCAACACAACAAAGTCCAACACAGTGCAGAATACAAAGTTAGGGCGCAACACAACAAAGTCCAACACAGAGCAATACACAAAGTTAGGGCGCAACACAACAAAGTCCAACACAGAGCAATACACAAAGTTAGGGCGCAACACAACAAAGTCCAACACAGAGCAATACACAAAGTTAGGGCGCAACACAACAAAGTCCAACACAGAGCAATACACAAAGTTAGGGCGCAACACAACAAAGTCCAACACAGTGCAGAATACAAAGTTAGGGCGCAACACAACAAAGTCCAACACAGTGCAGAATACAAAGTTAGGGCGCAACACAACAAAGTCCAACACAGTGCAGAATACAAAGTTAGGGCGCAACACAACAAAGTCCAACACAGAGCAATACACAAAGTTAGGGCGCAACACAACAAAGTCCAACACAGAGCAATACACAAAGTTAGGGCGCAACACAACAAAGTCCAACACAGAGCAATACACAAAGTTAGGGCGCAATACAACAAAGTCCAACACAGAGCAATACACAAAGTTAGGGCGCAACACAACAAAGTCCAACACAGTGCAGAATACAAAGTTAGGGCGCAACACAACAAAGTCCAACACAGAGCAATACACAAAGTTAGGGTGCAACACAACAAAGTCCAACACAGAGCAATACACAAAGTTAGGGCGCAATACAACAAAGTCAAACACAGAGCAATACACAAAGTTAGGGCGCAACACAACAAAGTCCAACACAGTGCAGAATACAAAGTTAGGGCGCAACACAACAAAGTCCAACACAGAGCAATACACAAAGTTAGGGCACAATACAACAAAGTCCAACAAAGTCAAACACAGAGCAATACACAAAGTTAGGGCGCAATACAACAAAGTCAAACACAGAGCAATACACAAAGTTAGGACGCAACACAAAGTCAAACACAGTGCAATACACAAAGTTAGGGCACAACACAACAAAGTCCAACACAGTGCAGAATACAAAGTTAGGGCGCAACACAACAAAGTCAAACACAGAGCAATACACAAAGTTAGGGCGCAATACAACAAAGTCAAACACAGAGCAATACACAAAGTTAGGACGCAACACAAAGTCAAACACAGTGCAATACAACAAAGTCCAAGACAAACACACTGCAATACACAAAGTCAAGCAATACAATACAATAAACAAAGTCAGATCACAACAGTACAAAGTCAAGGACAATGCAATACCACAAAGTTCAGGCACAATACATGAGTACACACTTAGGGAACAACACAGCAGTACAAACTCAGACATAATGCAAGACAACAGTAGAAACTTAAACACAAAGCAACACTACAAAGTTACAGCATAACACAACAGTACTAAATTAAACACACTGTAAGACTACAGAGTCAAGGCGCAACACCACAGTACAGAGTCAAGGCGCAACACCACAGTACAGAGTCAAGGCGCAACACCACAGCACAGAGTCAAGGCGCAACACCACAGCACAGAGTCAAGGCGCAACACCACAGCACAGAGTCAAGGCGCAACACCACAGCACAGAGTCAAGGCGCAATGCAAAACAACAGCACCATGTTAAACATGGCACAACACAACAGTGCAGTGACACAATGTAACACAAGACTACAGAGGTAGACACAACATAACACTACATATTTAGACACAATGATCACTGTGTGCATTAAACAACTCCTCTGGCCGTCCCGAGGCGCAGCTCCACAGCGACTCCTCTGGCCGTCCCGAGGCGCAGCTCCACAGCGACTCCTCTGGCCGTCCCGAGGCGCAGCTCCACAGCGGCGACTCTGGCCGTCCCGAGGCGCAGCTCCACAGCGACTCCTCTGGCCGTCCCGAGGCGCAGCTCCACAGCGACTCCTCTGGCCGTCCCAAATACTTCTTATTTTCAGCTTTAAGCTAACTGGCTGCAAAGCAAAAAATTACACAGAACTTTACACACACAACCTCAAAAAGCAACCCCTCCACCCCCAACCCACACACACAAACCCTCCCCCAAAAACCCCTCCTCATGCTCCAGTCACGCATTCAACCTCCTGCCGGCCACAACAGGCCATCCCTCCTAGGCCCCGTGGCTCCCCAGGAACAGCGTTCCCAGGTGCCTCAAAATTTAGCCCTGCCTGGAGAAAACCCGGCCCCAGGTCAGTCTGCACCCAAACCTTGGCGATGAACATCGCCTCGCAGACTGGCCGGGACTGGGGAAAAAAAACCCAGCTGGGGGAAAAAAAAAAAATCCCCCAGCTGGGGTTTTTTTATTCTAATATTTTTATTTTTTAGAAAAGCTAAGTACCTGCAAAGTAAAACATCATACACACACAAACTCAAAAAGCAACCCCACCACCCCCAAACCACACACACAAACCCTCCCCCAGAAACCCCTCCTCATTCTCCAGCCATGCAGTCAACCTCCTGCCGGCCACAACAGGCCATCCCGCCTAAGCCCCGTGGCTCCCTAGGAACAGCGTTCCCGGGCACCTCAAAATTTAGCCCTGCCTGGAGAAAACCCGGCCCCAGGTCAGTCTGCACCCAAACCTTGGCGATGAACATCGCCTCGCAGACTGGCCGGGACTGGGGAAAAAAAACCCAGCTGGGGGAAAAAAAAAAAATCCCCCAGCTGGGGTTTTTTTATTCTAATATTTTTATTTTTTAGAAAAGCTAAGTACCTGCAAAGTAAAACATCATACACACACAAACTCAAAAAGCAACCCTACCACCCCCAAACCACACACACAAACCCTCCCCCAGAAACCCCTCCTCATTCTCCAGCCATGCAGTCAACCTCCTGCCGGCCACAACAGGCCATCCCGCCTAAGCCCCGTGGCTCCCTAGGAACAGCGTTCCCGGGCACCTCAAAATTTAGCCCTGCCTGGAGAAAACCCAGCCCCAGGTCAGTCTGCACCCAAACCTTGGCGATGAACATCGCCTCGCAGACTGGCCGGGACTGGGGAAAAAAAACCCAGCTGGGGGAAAAAAAAAAAATCCCCCAGCTGGGGTTTTTTTATTCTAATATTTTTATTTTTTTAAAAAAGCTAAGTACCTGCAAAGCAAAACATCATACACACACAATCTCAAAAAGCAACCCTACCACCCCCAAACCACACACACAAACCCTCCCCCAGAAACCCCTCCTCATTCTCCAGCCATGCAGTCAACCTCCTGCCGGCCACAACAGGCCATCCTGCCTAGGCCCCGTGGCTCCCCAGGAACAGCTTTCCCGGGCACCTCAAAATCTAGCCCTGCCTAAAAAAAACCTGGCCCCAGGTCAGTCTACACCCAAACCTTGGCGATGAACATCGCCTCGCAGACTGGCCGAGACCGGGGAAAAAAACCAAGCTGGGAGAAGAACTATTACAAATCCCAGCAGGGCTTTCTTCAATCTATTCTCAATTTTTGGTCCTAACTGCTTCCAAAGGAAAACACTCCATTCCACATACCAGCTCTAAAGAGACAACATTAAATGACACCCACCTCCACATACCCAGATGCTAATACACCTTCACAAACACACCTCCATGCACCCAAATCCTCAACCCTAGACACAGTCAGACACATCAAATCTTAAGTCCCACATAAGTAACCATAACTACCGCACACACCATAAGTAGCATACTGGATTATAAACTGCTTTGCTGCTGCTTCAATAGCTCAGCCCCAGAGCCTTGATCATCGCTACTGCAGCTGTGTAGCCAGGAAAATTCTACTCTCCTCACCTGCTTCACCTATGGCTACTTGTTCAGCAGTGTATGACCCTAGACTACAAGTACTCAGCATGTCAGCATATTAACCATACAATTACTTCATTGCCTTGGGCAGAGCAGCTCCAGCCAGACAAACACATAGAGCAACACCACACATGATAGACCAATTGCAATCCAGATAGGAAAGAAGACTCTAAGGAGGATGACACCCAGACCAGAGATGCCATGGGGCAGGAAGACCTAGAGACTGCAAGGAGAACTCAATAACAGTTCTGGAATAGTAGCCCCTTCCAAAGGGATATGGCCACAAGTGGGAGGATGGACATATAAGAAGCTGTGCCTAAAGACTTAAAATGTAGGTAACAGATGCAAAAAGTCCCAGAAGGGGGGGGGGAAGGGACGCAAAAAGTCCCAGAAGGGGGGGGGGGAAGGGACGCAAAAAGTCCCAGAAGGGGGGGGGGGGGAAGGGACGCAAAAAGTCCCAGAAGGGGGGGGGGGAAGGGACGCAAAAAGTCCCAGAAGGGGGGGGGGGGGAAGGGACGCAAAAAGTCCCAGAAGGGGGGGGGGGGGAAGGGACGCAAAAAGTCCCAGAAGGGGGGGGGGGGGAAGGGACGCAAAAAGTCCCAGAAGGGGGGGGGGGGGAAGGGACGCAAAAAGTCCCAGAAGGGGGGGGGGGGGGAAGGGACGCAAAAAGTCCCAGAAGGGGGGGGGGGGGAAGGGACGCAAAAAGTCCCAGAAGGGGGGGGGGGGGGAAGGGACGCAAAAAGTCCCAGAAGGGGGGGGGGGGGGAAGGGACGCAAAAAGTCCCAGAAGGGGGGGGGGGGGAAGGGACGCAAAAAGTCCCAGAAGGGGGGGGGGGGAAGGGACGCAAAAAGTCCCAGAAGGGGGGGGGGGGGAGGAAGGGACGCAAAAAGTCCCAGAAGGGGGGGGGGGGGGAAGGGACGCAAAAAGTCCCAGAAGGGGGGGGGGGGAGGAAGGGACGCAAAAAGTCCCAGAAGGGGGGGGGGGGAGGAAGGGACGCAAAAAGAGACCGTAGAGATGAAGGCCAAGTGTGCCTTGAGCACAGAGAGCATCAAGACCTGTGGAAGACCCAAGGCACAGTACACATACTACATCAACAACACAACAGCTGGAACTGCCCTGCCCCGGCACATGCTATCTTTGGCCTGAGAAGTAGGCCCCTCTGCCTTTACCTGCCCAAACAGGACTGTCCCAGCATAGTACTCTTCTCTATGCTACTACTGCTAAAACCCCTCCTGGCTAGGACAAACCACCTCCCTTCTTCCCAACATAACCTCAGCCCCAATCCCTCAACTTAACTCTCAGAGGTCCGAGAGCCTGAAGCCATGCTTGGCAGAAGCAGCCCAAACCGCATCCGCTGTCAAGAATGATCCTGCAGTCTCCAGGTTCCTCTGCATCTGCAAGAAGACAGAACAAAAAACACAATGTCAACAGTCAGCTCCACACTACGCAGGGCCCCGCTTGTGGCGAATCCACAGGCCCACGCTCCACCTCCCCGCTACCTGACTGACCTCAACTACTCTTCCCATTCCAAAGGCAGCCCACGTGGCACCTACAAAAGAGAAACACACAGCTGAGTTGCTCTGTCAAACTTGCCTCTTGGACATCTGTTCAGACAACAGCCTCCTCACCTCTTGGACCATTTGTCTATGCGAAGCTTCACCCCTCTAGGCTGCGTGTAGCACCTACAGAAGATAAAGCAAAAACACACCTGCTCAGATACTACCCTAAAACAAAGACAGCCCACTGTCCTTATTCCCCAGCTCCTGCTCCCTTACCTTAACTGCTCCCCACCTCGGGCACCACCATCTTCTCCTCTCAATTTCAGGCTTACGCACCACCTGTAATACACAAACAGCAAGGAAGGCTTGTGAATCCATAAACTAAGACATGTGAGCAATAACTGCTTCTTCACGTAACTCACCGTTGCTGTCCTTCACTGACATGGCTCCCAGACCGGTATTCCATTTTGCTCATTGCTCTGTATCTTGAAAGACAAAAAATATAACCAAAACACAATTACTAACTGTGTAGGTACAAATAATACCTAACTGCTGACTCAGCAGCCAACCCACCTGGTTATGGGAATTTACCCCCGATTCAATGGTCACCCTTTGCAGCCAGACCCGATGCCTCTGCACCTGTAAAACTCAACATTCAATAACTCACCCCCAGACTCAAGAATAACTAAACAATTCCACACGCTGCTTTGATTCAGGAATACCAACTCTTCTTCACACAACAGCCAGGCAGAAAAAAAAAAAGATAAAATCAAATCTTAACAACCGTACACACCAGATCTATTGCCCCGAGAATTTAACCTGCCCTACCGACACGCCAGCAGCATATCTCAGATGACTTTGGTCATTCCCTCTGTGGCTGCACAACCAACCAAAAATAATTCTCCTCACCCCATATATATCTATGACTACTTGCTCTGTAATGCACCGTGTAGCCTCACCCTTCAAAGTCTAACTATATGGAAATATCTAAAGACAGAATTTCACTGCTGTTCTTCTGCTAACTACCGTTTCTTTAGCTCAGGCAGAGCAGCTCCAGCCAGATACAAACGTGCACAGACTGACTCTGCACAGAAAACCAACGATGGGATGCAGAAACAAAAAGGAAAGTCAGTAAGAATGACTCTCAAAAGAGAGCTGGCACTGGGCAAGAAGATGTAGGGAGCTGCAAGAAAGATTGTCAGCCCTTGAAAAATGGAAGACTGTGGCCCCTTAAAGAGACTTAGCCACAATTAGAAGGATGTGAGGCTGAGCCCTGCTTAAAGATGCAAAACAGTATGTATGGAAGAAGTCCCAGAACAGGGATTTAAGAAAATGGAACAACGAGGGCTGAGGATGCTGACATGTCCTGCAATGCCTATGCAATACGAAACTGACCGCAAATTGCCAAAAGGTGAGACCTATCTGCGCTTTAAGATCACAATGCAAGAAAAGCAGTGTCTGATCGGCACCTTACTAAGAACAGACATCCAAGAGTCCAGAGATGACACGTGGCTCAAACACAAAGATGACATCAAGACCTGCAGAAGATTTAAGACACAGCAGAGTCTACGTAGTCTAAACAACGAGACAGATACAGGCTGGAACTGCCCTGCCTGGCACATGCTAGCTTGGGGCTGAAAATTAAACCCCTCTCCGACCTTGTAACGAGACATATTCATCCTGCACAACCCTCTACCCTACGCTAAATCCCCTCCCTGCAATTCTCAACATTATGCCCTCTTCCTGGCCCAAAACCACAGCCCCATTTACTTTCTGAGGACCGAGGGCCTGAAGCCATCCTTGGCAGAAAAACTCAAACTGCATCAACTAACTGGAAAAATCCTGCACAGTCACATTGTCCTGGACTATAATCGGCAAAAAAACCAAAACAGACAGAAAACACAATGCCAAACCAGCATCGCACCGCTCGCTGCAAACATCTTGTACTGCACCCACTGCAAAACTGCCGAGGCATTCTGCTCGCCTGTTCAGTGCCAATTCAAACATTGGATGCTGCAGTCATCGCCACCTGGGGCACTTCAGGTAGACAGAAAATTCACTATTGCGCTTCTGAGAAATCAGTCCCGTGCTCCATCTCTCTACCGTCCATTTCACCTCAACTGCTCTTCACATTCTAAAAGTGGACCGCACAGCATCTGCAAAACCAAAGGCCAATGTTCAATGGAGTTGCTGTGTACTACGGGGTTCTAACGCACCTATTTGAACAACCTCCTCACCTCTCAGACCACAGGTCAGCATGAAGCCTCACCCCTCTGAGGCTGTATTTGGCACCTGCCACAGAAAAAGCATGCTTTTGTACTACACTAAAGCACAGGCTGCCTCAAGCGAGGCCCATCTCCCACTTCGTTACCTTGACTGCTCAGATGCCCAGCTTCCCTCATCCTCTGTGGTTGTGCTGAGGCTGGAGCTCCACCTGTAATATACAAACAGCAAGGATGATTGTAACTTCATGGAATAAAACCAGCACACAGTAGCTGATCATACAGCCACCAGTTACAACTTCCCTACCGACACCACAGCCAACTCACCTCACGATGACACTTTACCCGCTACCCCATCAACAGTCTTTGGCACACAAGTCATCCCTCTGAATCTGAAAAAAAGACAATAAAAAAAGAAGTTACCTCATCACTCAGTGAAAACTCGCAGTTCCAGACCTCTTGCTTCATCTCAGCAAAACCATCTGTACTGCGCATTACAGCCAAGCAAAGCTAGTCCACAACCAAACCCAAACGTGAACTTCCCCTCCCTTGACGTTCAAACCCCTTCGCTACCGCTCCCGCTGCCTTCTCCCACGCAGTTTTGGTCATCCCCTCCGTGGCCCCGGAGACTACTAGCATAAACTACCCTCCTGACCCACCACACCTAGGGCCGCTACTTCTGCAAAGTAATGGACGCCCCTAGACCGCAACATCTAGTCTCATCAAAACTTTAAGCGTGCAATCGGGCCACTCTACCTCGGCTGACTGTTATCGCCTCCTCTACGCACCGGGCAGAGCAGCTCCAACCAGACACAAATACACACAGAACACCAGCGCACACAAGACAGATGTCATGAACCGGGGACAAAAGTAGAGTCACAGCGACAAGGAGGACTCCGGGACCACGCGTGCCAGCGGGCAAGGCAATGGACAGGGCTCCGAGGGAGAACCTACGGCAGCCCTGGAAAAGCCATGAACCGTGCAGGGTTCCAAATAGACATGGCTGCAACTGGCAAGATGAATGGGCAAGAAGCCCCTTTTAAAGGCCTAAAGATGCAGAGGATGCACGGAACGAGTCCCAGAACAGGGATCCAAGAAAACGGATGACTAACTATCCCAAATGTCAAAGTGGGCTGCGAGGCTGCAGCAAAAGACAACTGAGTGGATTCTTCCAAACGCAAGACTGATCCGGATTTTAGGAGCACGATGCAAGAAAGGCAGTGTCCATTCAACACTGCCTTGACAAGTACAAGCATTCAAGACCCTAGAGATTCTGCTCGAGGCACATCCTACGCGCCTTTAAAGCAAGAAAACATCAAGACCTGCAGAAAGTTTAAGACACCGCACGTGGACTACAAAAACTAGACAACAACAGACACAGGCTGGAACTGCCCTGCCCAGGCAGGGTTTGGGCTGAGAAGTAGGCCCCTCTGCCTTCACCTGCCCAAAGAAGACTCTCCCTGTACCGCCCTCTCCCCTGTGCTACTTTTAAAACCCCTCCCTGCCGTTCCCAGCTCCGCTCCCTCTGCCACAGCCCACCCCAGCCCTGGTCCCTCAACTTAACTTTCAGACCACCGGGAGACATCCTCAGGAGGAAAAAAGAATGCTCCGACAGCATCAGCTCCCTGGGATGATCCTACAGTTGCCCGGTTCCGCTTTGCCATCTGCGAGAAAACAAAAGGAAAAACTAAAACGGTGCCGACAGTCAGCACTGCGCTGATCAGTGTCAGCATCTCACGGGACCGCTTCCTCTGCCTGACTGCCATGTTGTTCCACTGACTTGCTCTGCAGCCGTCCTCGTGTCAGATGCTACAGCTGTTATCACTCAGGGTAACTACATTAAGACCATAACTACCACACTTGTGAGAAACCTGTCCCGTGCTCTTTCTCCCTACTATCCAGCTCATCTGAAGTGCTCTTTCTGTTGCCCCTGTGGTCCGCAGAGCACCTGCCAAACCAAAGGTTAAATACATAACTGAGATGCCGAATACTACTTCCCTCTTCGAGACATACTTAACTTCCTCCTCACCGTCAGCCCCACAGTGGTGAGAATAAACCAGACTACCTCACCGGCACCCCAAAATTCCATGCCGTCTGCTTACCTCTGAAAGATGAGTCATGGAGATCCAAATTCTAGGAAGTTACCAGACTTTAGTGGCAGGAGTGAACAAAAAGAACTTGAAAAAATATAACCTCTACTCGTTTTCAAAAAGAGCAAACGCACAAGACCTAAAACCACAGGATGCTCACCACACAGCAAAGGAGACTGGAATTATAGAGGCCGTCAGCCAATGAAAAACTTACAGCAGTGGGATTTGACTCATTTTAGACCTAAAATGGAAACTCAATGAACATAAAAAACCCCCACAATGGATAACAGGGACAAGGTAACAACTGCTGTGAGCAATAATAGAGCAAACCTCACAGGTAAGTTCAGGAAAAACCCAAAACTCTACTAAATAAGGGAGGTTTGTGTGCCCACAGACCGGATGAAGAAGAGTTGCTCAGCTGCTAACCGTTACAAGTCAAAACAATGACCAGCCTCTTCCCTGAGAAATGCAGGAGACGGGGACAGAATCCTGCACTGCAGAGAGGCAGCGAGTCCGTACCTTTAAGTAACGAGGTCTCTGATGTTCAGATGGATGGAGGCAGGACAGATGCAAAGATGTCAGTCGAGGAATGCAATAAGTAGAAGGTACAAGGGAGCAGAGATCTCAGAGTCCTAGAGATTACACTTTCTAGGGCAACTAATACTTCTCAAGATAAAACTCCTCTGATGCGCAAACCAGACAATTGCTGTACGAGGGTCCAGATGATCCATACCTTATGTCTCATCCTCATCGTCACCTCCCATCGACTGCAGAGAGACTAGAACAACAGAAACCTGAATGACACTTACATCTGACCACCCAACCGACCCGAGGAAAACTGATGAACCCATCTCCCTTTCCCCACTTCCAAACCGTTAAAGCCCTTTTCCACCCCTGAAGAGTCAGAGAAGGAACCCTGCTCCTTCCTAACAGAACCTGCCCTATATTTTAACTCCTTGACCCTTCTGTGTTGATGTTCTTTGGGAGCTGCGCTTCTGAGCTTTTCCCAGGGTTCCCCTGGTCCCTTCTGTCTTCCACCAGCCTACAGAATCAAGTTACCCCCCTAGGCTAATATACCAAAACCTAAATTACTATCCCCCGTGAGGTGCCTGCTACAAACTGCAGAGACTCTAGGATGAATGCATCACACAGAATGAGGAGGAGCCACAAGTTGCCCCATAACCAGAAATCCTAGACAAAGGCAAAACACCCAGAAAAAAAAAAAACAACAAACAAACAAACAAACCCCCCCAAAAAAACCTGCTAAAACATCATGCCCCCTCAAACACCAAACCAAAAAGTACTGACCTAAAACCAAACACACACCTACGTACAAAAGAAAAAAATGCAGTCACAGCAGCATGAGCTGTAAAAAAAAAAAAAAGCTTACTGTTCCAGCATACCCTCAACAAAAGCCACAATGAGCTGAAACAGCAGCAAAGCTCTGATCTCAAGGAGAGCCAGAGGCTGAATGACCTCCCCAGCCAAGGCCTGTGGCTTATATACCCCCTAGGCCTTCACACACATCACCTGTGAATAGGGTGGGGCGAACCCCCTCAAAGGTATAAATAGGGCCTGGGGAGCAGCTGTGTTTTATTAACTCTACCTTACATTTTCAGCAAGAACGATGCTGTTACTACGCCTGAAAGCCTCCTTGCGAGGAATAATGGTATGTGTGCTTTTACCGCAATGCTGCCTCTTGTGACAGCGATGAGACTAGGTAGTGAACAATTTAGAGCTGGACTTTTTGGTTCCTTTCCTTTACCGTGCCGCAATACAATTTTTGTTCTCTGGTATTCCTGCACCCCTACTCTTTTATTTTCCTGTGCTGCTTTCTCTCTTCCCCCCCCCCCCCCCCAATCTTTAGTATCTGTCTTGTGTCCGTAGTTCTTGTTTTCTTTTTCCATCTTTGTCCCAATCTGCATTT
The DNA here is from genome assembly GCF_032191515.1 of Phaenicophaeus curvirostris. Lineage (NCBI taxonomy): Eukaryota > Metazoa > Chordata > Aves > Cuculiformes > Cuculidae > Phaenicophaeus > Phaenicophaeus curvirostris. The sequence continues at coordinate 86,349 of NW_027206962.1, read as the reverse complement.
TTTTCTTTTTCCTGGTCCCTGGAGTTTGTTTGTTCTTTCTCTGCACCTGCGAGTGCCTTGCCTTCCTTTCTCTTTTCCCATTCCTCTATTTCTTTCTCTATCCTTTTGTATTTCTCGCTGTTGCTGTTCCAGCTTTTCTGTTCACTTTGTATCTTGATATTCCCCTTTACCGCTCCTCTTGCTGTTTCAAAATCTTTGTGCTAGTTCCTGCCCTTTTTTATAATCCTCTGTCTGTAGGGCTCCTAGTTCCTCTCAAACAAGTCAGCTCTTCTTTATGTACGCAGGTGGCTTTATAAGAGTGCCAGGCTGAAATGTTCCTCTTAGCTTCTGGTCAGAGAAGCGCTGCTGAAAAGATCCATGTGTTGTTATCTTCAGGATGACTGAAGTGGCAGAGCTTTAGGGTATTTTGTTCCCCTCTCCTCCTCCCCACCCAAGTGCTTTGTTACTCAGAGGCACGGGACCCTAGCTGACTTGATTTTGGCACGTGCCTGGGATTCACAGACCCCTGCAACTGACTAATGATGTTGCAGCAGTGACCATATTGAGTTAGCTCTGTGAGAGGAAGGGCCACAACTCAGTTGATAAAAGCACAGGCTGTCTCTGTCCTTGATGTAAATACAGGAGTTTCATAGCCTTTCCTCTTATGTCTGGGGTCTGCTATTATGGTTAGCTTCTCTGTGACAGCTTTATTGTTCTTCTCAGCCTGATGACTACACAAAAGATGTGGCTGGATGCTGGTAGGAAAAAGGCCAGGGGAGGATCAATGACAGAGTTGAAAATGCCCTTTAGAGTTTGGTGCTTCGTTGGCTGCTGACAAATAGCAAGGGCTCTGTGATTTTGCTACCGTATGAGACGGATCAAAGGTGTTTAAGCAGCACTCAATTCTATCTAAATGGTGTGTTAGCGTCTTATTATTTTACGTGCAATTAAGTTACGTAATTTAAATTGAGCTTCGCCTTGCTACTTACGTAAAAACTTTCATTAAACCACCAACACGTTTTATTTAAGTGGCCCAGTGACAGAAGAGAGCTTGGCTCTCTCGCTCCACCGTGCGCGCGGGGCACCCGGGCAGCGGTGACGCATTTCCATCACCCGATGGCAAAAGAGAGCCGGGTTAATCCATTCAGGCTGCGATACTGCGTTTGTGTTGCTCCGTAGCGGCAGAGAGCTCGGTTGGATGACTCGGCCTGCGGTAGCATGAGTCGGTGACCCGGGGGCAGCAGAGAGCCACCCTAATCGATTTGGGCTGCAGCAGCGCAACTGGCTCCCCTGCCAGCAGCAGAGCGTGTTCTGTTGTGAACCCCACATCAGCGACCCTAACTCTAACCCCTAACCCTAAACCTGACCCTAACTCTAACTCCTAATCCTAACCCGAAACCTGACCCTAACCCTAATGACCCTAACCCTAACCCCTAACCCTAATGACCCTAACCCAACCCTAACCCTAAACCCCTAAGCCTAACCCCCTAACCCTAACCATAAACCTAACCCTAGCCCTAACCCCATAACCCTAACCCCCTAACCCGAACACTACCCCTAACCCCATAACCCGAACCCGATAACCATAACCCTAATCCCTAAACCTAACATTAACCCCCTAGCCCTAACCCTTACCCTAACCCTATAACCCAAACCCCCTAACCCTAACTCTAACCCTAACCGCAACCCTAATCCTAACCCCCAACCTTAACCCTAACCGTTGCCCTAACCCATAACCCTACCCCTAACCCTAACCCCCCAACCCTAACCATAACCCTAACCACATAACCCTAACCCTATCCCTAAGCCCATAACACTAATGCCCTAACCCCTAACCATAATCCTAACCGTAACTCAAACCCCATAACCCTAACCCCCTAACCCTAACACCCTATCCCTAACCCTAACCCTAGCCCTAATGCTAACCCTAGCCCTAACCCAAACCATTCTAGAGCCCCTCATGTTCTTTCTAAAAGCCCCCAGACCCTTCTAGAGCCCCCCCAGGGCCATTCTAAAGGACTCCAGACCCTTCTAGTGCCCCCTGAGCCCTTCTAAGGGCCGTCAGACCCTTCTAGAGCCCTCAAGGCCCCTTCTAAACGCTTTCAGACCCTTCTAGAACCCCTCATGTTTCTTCTAAAGGCCCTCAGACCGTTCTAGCACCCCTCCTTTCCCTTCTAAAGGACCCCAGACCCTTCTAGAGCCTCCCAGGGCCCTACCGTTTAGAAGGGACCTTCTGGGCTCTAGAATGGTTTGGGGACTTTTAGAAGGGCCCTGGGGAGCTCTAGAAAGGTCTGGGGCCCTTTAGATGGGACGTGAGAAGCTCAAGAAGGGTCCGGGGGCCTTTAGAAGGTCTCTGGGGGGCTCTAGAAGGGTCTGGAGGCTTTTAGAAGGGATGTGAGGAGCTCTAGAAGGGTCCGGGGGCACTTAGAAGGGCTCTGGGGGGCTCTAGAATGGTCTAGGGGCCTTTAGAATGGGCCTGGGGGTCTCTAGAAGGGTCTAGGGGCCTTTAGAATTGTCCAGAGTGGCTCTAGAAGGATCTGGAGGCCTTTAGATGGTCCCTGGGGAGCTCTAGAATTGTCTGAGGGCCTTTAGAAGGGAAAGGAGGGGTGCTAGAACGGTCTGAGGGCCTTTAGAAGAAACATGAGGGGCTCTAGAAGGGTCTGGAAGCCTTTAGAATAGGCCTTGAAGGCTCTAGAAGGGTTTAGGAGCCTTTAGAATCATCCAGAGGGGCTCTAGAATGGTCTGGATGCCTTTAGAAGGGCTCTGAAAGGCTCTAGAAGGGTCTGGGGGCCTTTAGAAGGGCTCTGGGGGGTTCTAGAAGGGTCTGGAGGCCTTTAGATGGGCCCTGGGGAGCTCTAGAAGTTCCTGGGGGCCTTTAGATTGTCCCTGGGGGGCTCTAGAATGGTCTGGGTGCTATTAGAAAGGCTCTGCAGGGCTCTAGAAGGGTCTGGGGGCCCTTAGAAGGAATGTGAGGGGCTCTACAATGGTCTGGGGGCATTAAGAAGGGTCAAGAGGTGATCTAGATGGGTCTTGAAGCAATTAGAAGGGCTCAGGGGGGCTCTAGAAGGGTCAGGGGGCCTTTAGAAGGGTCAAGAGGCACTCTAGAAGGGTCTAGAAGCCTTTAGAAGGGGCCTTGGAGGGCTCTTGAAGGGTCTGGGTTCCTTTAGAAGGGCTCAGGGGAGCTCTAGAAGCATCTGGGGGCCTTTAGATAGACCCTGGGCAGCTCTTGGAGGGTCTGGGGGCCTTTAGAAGGGCCCGGGGACCTTTAGAAGAGCTCCAAGGGGCTTTAGAGGGCCCTGGAGGTCAATAGCAGGGTCTGGGGGCATTTAGGAAGGCCTGGGGGGCTCTAGAAAGGTCTAGGAGCTTTTAGAAGGGACACGAGGGGCTCTAGAATGGTCTGGGGGCTTTTAGAAGGGCCCTGAGAGCTTTTGGAATGGTCTGGGTTCCTTTAGAAGGGCCCTGGGGGGGCTTTAGAAGGGTCTGGGGGCTTTTAGAGTTTTCGTGGTGGTCCTGGAAGGCCCTAAGGGGGTCCCAGGGGGCTCCCAAGGGTCCTGGTGTTGGAAGATGAGTCATGGGTTGGTCTCTAGGTGTCCAGAACGGCCCTGTGGGTCCCCTCCCAGTGCTCCCAGTTCTTGCCCAGTGACACCACGAGACGCTGGTCCCAGCGTGGACTTTATTAATGAGGTTGGAGGGGACCTCGTGGGTTCCTTGTGGTCCTAGAAGGGGTCTAGAAGGCCCTAGGGGGGTCCCAGGGGGCTCTAGAGGGTTCCTGGGGTTCCTAGAAGGGCCCTAGAATGGTCTAAGGGGTTCCAGGGGGCTCTAGAGGGTCCCTGGGGGCCCTAGAAGGGTCCTAGAAGGCCCTAAAGGGGTCCCAGGGGGGTCTAGAGGGTTCCCCGGGGTCTTACCATGGTCCTAGAAGGCACTAAGTGGGTCCCAGGGGGCTCTAGAAGGTTTCTCGTGGTCCTAGAAGGGTCCTAGAAGGTCCTAAAGGGGTCCAAGGGAGTTCTAGATGGTTCCTGGTGACTCTAGAAGTGTCCTGGAAAGCCCTAGAAGGGTCCCAGGGGTCTCTAGAGGGTTCCCTGTTGTCCCTTTAGGGCATTCTAGGACACTTCTAGGACCACCAGGAACCCTCTAGAGCCCCCTGGGACACCTTAGAGCCTTCTAGGACACTTCTAGGACCACCAGGAACCCTCTAGAGCCCTCTGGGACCCTCTTTGCACCTTCTACGACCCTTCTAGTGCCCCAAGAGACCCTCTAGACCCCCCTGGGACTCCTTAGGGCCTACTAGGACCCTTCTAGGACCACGAGAAACCCTCTAGAGCCACCTGGGATCTCCTTAGGTCCTTCTAGGACCGTTCTAGGATCACCAGGAACCCTCTAGAGCCCTCTGGGACCCACTTAGGGCCTTCTAGCACCCTTCTAGGACCACGAGGAACTCTCTAGAGCCACCTGGGACCCTCTTAGGGCCTACTAGGACCCTTCTAGGACCACGAGAAACCATCTAGAGCCCCCTGGGACCCACTTAGGGCCTTCTAGGACTCTTCTAGGACCACGAGAAACCATCTAGAGCCCTCTGGGACCACCTTAGGGCCTTCTAGGACCCTTGTCGGACCACCAGGAACACTCTAGAGCCCCCTGTGACACTCTTAGGGCGTTCCAGGACTCTTCTAGGATAACGAGGAAACTATCTAGAGCCCCCTGGGACCCGCTTAGAGCCTTCAAGGACCATGGTAAGACACCGGGGAACCCTCTAGGGCACCCTAGGTCCTCCTTAGGGCCTTCTAGGACCCTTCTAGGACCAAGAGGAACCATCTAGAGCTCCCTGGGACCCTCTTAGGGCATTCTAAGACCCTTCTAGGAACACGATGAACCCTCCAGAGCCCCCTGGGACACCCTTAGGGCCTTCTAGGACCCTTCTAGGACCACAAGAAACCATCTAGAGCCCCCTGGGACCCCCTTAGGGCCTCCTAGGCTCATTGTAAGACCCCGGGGAATCTTCTAGTGCCCCCTGGGACCCCTTTAGTGCCTTCTAGGACCCTTCTAGGACCACCAGGAACCCTCTAGAGCACACTGGGACCCGCTTAGGGCCTTCTAGGACCATGGTAATACCCCGGGAAACCCTCTAGAGCAACCTGGGTCCTCTTTAGGGCCTTCTAGGACCCTTCTAGGACCACCAGGAACCCTCTAGAAACCCCTGGGACACACTTAGGGCCTCCTAGGGGTCTTCTAGGACCACGACTAACCATCTAGAGACCCCTGGAATCCCTTAAGGGCCTTCTTGGACCCTTCTAGGTCTCCCAGAGTCCTTCTAGAGCCCCCTGGGACCACTTAGAGCCTTCTAGGACCATTCTATGAGCCCCAGGAACCAATTAGAGCCCCCTGGGACCCCTTTAGGGCCATCTAGGACCCTTCTAGGACCACGAGGAACCCTCTAGAGCACCCTGAGACCCCCTTAGGGCCTACTAGGACCCTTCTAGGACCACGAGGAACCCTCTAGAGCCCCCTTGGACCCCCTTAGGGCCTTCTAGGACCCTTCTTGGACCCCCAGGAACCCTCTACAGCCAACTGGGCACCCCGTAGGGCCTTCTACGACCCTTCTAGGACCACGAGGAACTATCTAGAGCCTGCTGGAACCCCCGTAGGGCCTTCTAAGACCCTTCTAAGACCACGAGGAACACTCTAGAGCCCCCTGGAACACTTTTAGGGCCTTCTAGGACCCTTCTAGGACCACGAGGAACCCTCTAGAGCCCCCTGGGACCCCCTTAGGGCCTTCTAGGACCCTTCTAGGACCACGAGAAACCATCTAGAGCCCCCTGGGACCCTTCTACGGTTTTCTTGGACACTTTTAGAGTCACCAGGAACCCTCTAGTGCCCCCTGGGACCCTTCTAGGACCACGAGAAACCATCTGTATCTCCCTGGGACCCCTTTAGGGCCTTCTAGGACCTTTCTAGGGCCACCAGAGACCCTCTAGAGCCCCTAGGATGCCTTAGAGCATTCTAGGAAATTTCTAGGACAACGAGGAACCCTATAGAGACCTCTGGGACACTCTTAGGGCCTTCTAGGACTCTTCTAGGACCATGAGGAAACCATCTAGAGCCCCCTGGGACCCACTTAGGGCCTTCTAGGACCATGGTAAGACCCCGGGGAACCCTCTAGAGAACCCTGGGACCCCCTTAGGGCATTCTAGGACCCTTCTAGGACCACGAGGAACCCTCTAGAGCCCACAGAGACACATTTAGGACCTTCTAGGACCCTTGTAGGACCACGAGGAAGCCTCTAGAGTCCCCTGGGACACCCTTAGGGCCTTCTAGGACCCTTCTTGGACGCCCAGGGCCCTCTAGAGCCCACTGCGCCCCACTTCGGGCCTTCTAGGACCCTTCTAGGACCATGAGAAACCCTCTAAAGCCCCCTGGGACCCCCTTAGGGCCTTCTAGGACCCTTCTAGGACCACGAGGAATCCTCTGTATCTCCCTGGGACCCGCTTAGGGCATTCTAAGACTCTTCTAGTAACACAAGGAACCCTCTAGAGCCCCCTGGGACGCCCTTAGTGCCTTCTAGGAACATACTAGGACCACGAGAAACCATCTAGAGCCCCCTGGGACCCACTTAGAGCCTTCTAGGACCCTTCTAGGGCAACAAGGAACGCTCTAGAGCCCCCTGGGACCCCCTTATGGCCTTCTAGGACCCTTCTAGGGCCCCCAGGGACCCTCTAGAGCCCCCTGGGACCCCCTTAGGGCTTTCTAAGACCCTTCTAGGACCACCAGGAGCCCAATAGAGCCTTCTGGGACCCCTTTTTGCACCATCTAGGATCCTTCTATGGCCCCCAGGGACCCTCTAGAGCTCCCTGGGAGTCTTTAGGGCCTACTAGGACCCTTCTAGGATCACCAGGAACCCTCTAGAGCCCTCTGGGACCCACTTAGGGCCTTCTAGGACCCTTCAAGGACCACGAGAAACTCTCTAGAGCCCCCTGGAACTTGCTTAAGGCCTTCTAGAACCCTTCTAGGACCACGAGAAACGCTCTAGAGCCCCCTGGGACTCCCTTAGGGCCTTCTAGGATTATTGTAAGACCCTGGGGAAGCCTCTGGACCTCGTGGGACCACTTAGAGCCTTCTAGGACCCTTCTAGGACCAGAAGGAACCATCTAGAGCTCCCTGGGACACCCTTAGGGCCTTCTAGGACTCTTCTAGCACCCCCAGGTACCCTCTAGAGCCCCCTGGAACAACTTAGGGCCTTCTAGGACACTTCTAGGACAATGAGGAACCCTCTAGAGCCCCCTGGGACCAACTCAGGGCCTTCTAGGACCATGGTAAGACCCCGCGGAACCCTCTAGAGCACCCTGGGTCCTACTTAAGGCCTTCTAGTTCACTTCTAGGGCCCCCAGGGACCTTCTAGAGCCCCCTGGGACCCGCTTAAATCCTTCTAGGACCCTTCAAGGACCACGAGGAACCCTCTAGAGCCCCCTGGGAACCCCTTAGGGCCTTCTAGGACCATTCTAGTGCCCCCAGGGACCCTCTAGAGCCCCCTGGGACCCCCTTACGGCCTTCTAGGACCCTTCTAGGACCACGAGAAACCCTCTAGAGCCCCCTGGGACACACTTAGGGCCTTCTAGGACAATTTTAAGACTCTGGGGATCCCTCTAAAGAACCCTGGGAACCCCTTCGGGCCTTCTAGGACTCTTCTAGTGCCCCCATGGAACCCTCTAGAGCCCTCTGGGACCCACTTAGGGCCTTCTAGCACCATTGTAGGACAACGAGGAACTCTCTAGAGGCCACTGGACCCCCTTAAGGCCTTCTAGGACCCTTCTAGGACCATGAGAAACCCTCTAGAGCCCTCTGGTACACCTTAGAGCCTTGTAGGACCCTTCTAGGACCACGAGGCACCCTCTAGAGCCCCCTGGGATCCCTTTAGGGCCTTCTAGGACACTCTTAGGACCCACGGGTACCCTCTAGAGCCCTCTGGGACTCATCTAGGGCTTTCTTGGGCCCTTTTAGAATCACCAGGAATCCTCAAGAGCCCCCTGGGACCCTTCTAGGGCTTCCTAGGACACTTCTAGAGTCACCAGAAACCCTCTAGAGCCCCCTGGGACCATTTTAGGGCCTTCTAGGACCCTTCTAGGACCACGAGAAACCATCTATAGCTCTCTGGGACCACTTTAGGTCGTTCTAGGACCATTCTAGGGCCCCCAGAGACCCTTTAGAGCCCCCTGGGATGCCTTAGAGCCTTCGAGGACCATTCTAGTGCCCCCAGGGGCCCTCTAGAGCCCTCGGGGCCCCACTTAGGGCCTTCTAGGACTCTTCTAGGACCATGAGAAACCCTCTAGAGCCCCCTGGGACACACTTAGGGCCTTCTAGGACCATTTTAAGACTCCGGGGAACCATCTAGAGCCCCCTGGGACCCCTTAGAGCATTCTAGGACCCTTCTAGGACCACGAGGAACCTTCTAGAACCCCCTGGGACCCCTTAGGGCCTTCTAGGACCACCAGCAACCCTCTAGAGCCCCCTGGGACCCTCTTAGGGCCTTCTAGGACTCTTCTAGGACCACGAGAAGACCAGCTAGAGCCCCCGGGACCCACTTAGGGCCTTCTAGGACTCTTCTAGGACCACGAGAAAACCAGCTAGAGCCCCCGGGACCCACTTAGGGCCTTCTAGGACCATGGTGTGACCCCGGGGATCCCTCTAGAGCACCCTGGGTCCTCTTTAGGGCCTTCTAGTACCCTTCTAGGGACCCAGGGACCTTCTAGAGCCCCCTGGTTCCCCTTAGAGCATTCTAGAACCCTTCTAGGTGCCCCAGGAACCCTCTAGAGCCCCCTAGGACCCCCTTAGGGCCTTCTAGGGCCCTTCTAGGACCACGAGGAACCCTCTAGAGCCCTCTGGGACCCCCTTAGGGACTTCTAGGACCCTTCTAGTGCCCCCAGGGACCCTCTAGAGCCCCCTGGGACTCCTTTAGGCCCTTCTAGGACCCTTCTAAGGCCCCCAGGGACCCTTTAGAGCCCCCTGGGACAACTTTAGGGCTTTCTAGGACCATTTTAAGACTCCGGAGATCAATATAGAGCACCCTGGGACCCCTTAGAGCATTCTAGGACCCTTCTAGGACCCCAGGAACCTTCTAGAACCCCCTGGGACCCACTTAGGGCCATCTAGGACCTTTCTAGTGTCCTCTGGAACCCTCTAGAGCCCTCTGGGACCCACTTAGGGCCTTCTAGCACCCTTCTAGGACCACGAGGAACTCTCTAGAGCCCACTGGGACCCCCTTAAGGCCTTCAAGGACGCTTCTAGGACCACAAGAAACCATCTAGAGCTCCCTGGGACCCACTTAGGGCCTTCTGGCATCATTGTAAGACCCCGGGGAACCCTCTAGTGCCTCGTGGGACCACTTACAGCCTTGTAGGACCCTTCTAGGGCAACGAGGAACTCTCTAGAGCCCCCTGGGACCCCTTTAGGGCCTTCTAGGACCCTTCTAGGACCACCAGGAAACCTCTAGAGGCCCCTGGGAGTATTTAGGGCCTTCTAGGACCCTTCTAGGACCACCAGGAACCCTCTAGAGGCCCCTGGGACCCCCTTAAGGCCTTCTAGGACCCTTCTGTTACCACGAGAAACAACCTAGAGCCCCCTGGGACCCCCTTAGTGCCTTCTAGGACCATTGTAAGACCCCGGGGAACCCTCTAGAGCCCCCTGGGTCCCCTTTAGGGCCTTCTAGGACCCTTCTAGGGCCCCCAGGGACCCTCTAGAGACCCCTAGGATGCCTTAGAGCATTCTAGGAAATTTCTAGGACAACGAGGAACCCTATAGAGACCTCTGGGACACTCTTAGGGCCTTCTAGGACTCTTCTAGGACCATGAGGAAACCATCTAGAGCCCCCTGGGACCCACTTAGGGCCTTCTAGGACCATGGTAAGACCCCGGGGAACCCTCTAGAGAACCCTGGGACCCCCTTAGGGCATTCTAGGACCCTTCTAGGACCACGAGGAACCCTCTAGAGCCCACAGAGACACATTTAGGACCTTCTAGGACCCTTGTAGGACCACGAGGAAGCCTCTAGAGTCCCCTGGGACACCCTTAGGGCCTTCTAGGACCCTTCTTGGACCATGAGAAACCCTCTAGAGCCCTCTGGTACACCTTAGAGCCTTGTAGGACCCTTCTAGGACCACGAGGCACCCTCTAGAGCCCCCTGGGATCCCTTTAGGGCCTTCTAGGACACTCTTAGGACCCACGGGTACCCTCTAGAGCCCTCTGGGACTCATCTAGGGCTTTCTTGGGCCCTTTTAGAATAACCAGGAATCCTCAAGAGCCCCCTGGGACCCTTCTAGGGCTTCCTAGGACACTTCTAGAGTCACCAGAAACCCTCTAGAGCCCCCTGGGACCATTTTAGGGCCTTCTAGGACCCTTCTAGGACCACGAGAAACCATCTATAGCTCTCTGGGACCACTTTAGGTCGTTCTAGGACCATTCTAGGGCCCCCAGAGACCCTTTAGAGCCCCCTGGGATGCCTTAGAGCCTTCGAGGACCATTCTAGTGCCCCCAGGGGCCCTCTAGAGCCCTCGGGGCCCCACTTAGGGCCTTCTAGGACTCTTCTAGGACCATGAGAAACCCTCTAGAGCCCCCTGGGACACACTTAGGGCCTTCTAGGACCATTTTAAGACTCCGGGGAACCATCTAGAGCCCCCTGGGACCCCTTAGAGCATTCTAGGACCCTTCTAGGACCACGAGGAACCTTCTAGAACCCCCTGGGACCCCTTAGGGCCTTCTAGGACCACCAGCAACCCTCTAGAGCCCCCTGGGACCCTCTTAGGGCCTTCTAGGACTCTTCTAGGACCACGAGAAGACCAGCTAGAGCCCCCGGGACCCACTTAGGGCCTTCTAGGACTCTTCTAGGACCACGAGAAAACCAGCTAGAGCCCCCGGGACCCACTTAGGGCCTTCTAGGACCATGGTGTGACCCCGGGGATCCCTCTAGAGCACCCTGGGTCCTCTTTAGGGCCTTCTAGTACCCTTCTAGGGACCCAGGGACCTTCTAGAGCCCCCTGGTTCCCCTTAGAGCATTCTAGAACCCTTCTAGGTGCCCCAGGAACCCTCTAGAGCCCCCTAGGACCCCCTTAGGGCCTTCTAGGGCCCTTCTAGGACCACGAGGAACCCTCTAGAGCCCTCTGGGACCCCCTTAGGGACTTCTAGGACCCTTCTAGTGCCCCCAGGGACCCTCTAGAGCCCCCTGGGACTCCTTTAGGCCCTTCTAGGACCCTTCTAAGGCCCCCAGGGACCCTTTAGAGCCCCCTGGGACCACTTTAGGGCTTTCTAGGACCATTTTAAGACTCCGGAGATCAATATAGAGCACCCTGGGACCCCTTAGAGCATTCTAGGACCCTTCTAGGACCCCAGGAACCTTCTAGAACCCCCTGGGACCCACTTAGGGCCATCTAGGACCTTTCTAGTGTCCTCTGGAACCCTCTAGAGCCCTCTGGGACCCACTTAGGGCCTTCTAGCACCCTTCTAGGACCACGAGGAACTCTCTAGAGCCCACTGGGACCCCCTTAAGGCCTTCAAGGACGCTTCTAGGACCACAAGAAACCATCTAGAGCTCCCTGGGACCCACTTAGGGCCTTCTGGCATCATTGTAAGACCCCGGGGAACCCTCTAGTGCCTCGTGGGACCACTTACAGCCTTGTAGGACCCTTCTAGGGCAACGAGGAACTCTCTAGAGCCCCCTGGGACCCCTTTAGGGCCTTCTAGGACCCTTCTAGGACCACCAGGAAACCTCTAGAGGCCCCTGGGAGTATTTAGGGCCTTCTAGGACCCTTCTAGGACCACCAGGAACCCTCTAGAGGCCCCTGGGACCCCCTTAAGGCCTTCTAGGACCCTTCTGTTACCACGAGAAACAACCTAGAGCCCCCTGGGACCCCCTTAGTGCCTTCTAGGACCATTGTAAGACCCCGGGGAACCCTCTAGAGCCCCCTGGGTCCCCTTTAGGGCCTTCTAGGACCCTTCTAGGGCCCCCAGGGACCCTCTAGAGACCCCTAGGATGCCTTAGAGCATTCTAGGAAATTTCTAGGACAACGAGGAACCCTATAGAGACCTCTGGGACACTCTTAGGGCCTTCTAGGACTCTTCTAGGACCATGAGGAAACCATCTAGAGCCCCCTGGGACCCACTTAGGGCCTTCTAGGACCATGGTAAGACCCCGGGGAACCCTCTAGAGAACCCTGGGACCCCCTTAGGGCATTCTAGGACCCTTCTAGGACCACGAGGAACCCTCTAGAGCCCACAGAGACACATTTAGGACCTTCTAGGACCCTTGTAGGACCACGAGGAAGCCTCTAGAGTCCCCTGGGACACCCTTAGGGCCTTCTAGGACCCTTCTTGGACCATGAGAAACCCTCTAGAGCCCTCTGGTACACCTTAGAGCCTTGTAGGACCCTTCTAGGACCACGAGGCACCCTCTAGAGCCCCCTGGGATCCCTTTAGGGCCTTCTAGGACACTCTTAGGACCCACGGGTACCCTCTAGAGCCCTCTGGGACTCATCTAGGGCTTTCTTGGGCCCTTTTAGAATAACCAGGAATCCTCAAGAGCCCCCTGGGACCCTTCTAGGGCTTCCTAGGACACTTCTAGAGTCACCAGAAACCCTCTAGAGCCCCCTGGGACCATTTTAGGGCCTTCTAGGACCCTTCTAGGACCACGAGAAACCATCTATAGCTCTCTGGGACCACTTTAGGTCGTTCTAGGACCATTCTAGGGCCCCCAGAGACCCTTTAGAGCCCCCTGGGATGCCTTAGAGCCTTCGAGGACCATTCTAGTGCCCCCAGGGGCCCTCTAGAGCCCTCGGGGCCCCACTTAGGGCCTTCTAGGACTCTTCTAGGACCATGAGAAACCCTCTAGAGCCCCCTGGGACACACTTAGGGCCTTCTAGGACCATTTTAAGACTCCGGGGAACCATCTAGAGCCCCCTGGGACCCCTTAGAGCATTCTAGGACCCTTCTAGGACCACGAGGAACCTTCTAGAACCCCCTGGGACCCCTTAGGGCCTTCTAGGACCACCAGCAACCCTCTAGAGCCCCCTGGGACCCTCTTAGGGCCTTCTAGGACTCTTCTAGGACCACGAGAAGACCAGCTAGAGCCCCCGGGACCCACTTAGGGCCTTCTAGGACTCTTCTAGGACCACGAGAAAACCAGCTAGAGCCCCCGGGACCCACTTAGGGCCTTCTAGGACCATGGTGTGACCCCGGGGATCCCTCTAGAGCACCCTGGGTCCTCTTTAGGGCCTTCTAGTACCCTTCTAGGGACCCAGGGACCTTCTAGAGCCCCCTGGTTCCCCTTAGAGCATTCTAGAACCCTTCTAGGTGCCCCAGGAACCCTCTAGAGCCCCCTAGGACCCCCTTAGGGCCTTCTAGGGCCCTTCTAGGACCACGAGGAACCCTCTAGAGCCCTCTGGGACCCCCTTAGGGACTTCTAGGACCCTTCTAGTGCCCCCAGGGACCCTCTAGAGCCCCCTGGGACTCCTTTAGGCCCTTCTAGGACCCTTCTAAGGCCCCCAGGGACCCTTTAGAGCCCCCTGGGACCACTTTAGGGCTTTCTAGGACCATTTTAAGACTCCGGAGATCAATATAGAGCACCCTGGGACCCCTTAGAGCATTCTAGGACCCTTCTAGGACCCCAGGAACCTTCTAGAACCCCCTGGGACCCACTTAGGGCCATCTAGGACCTTTCTAGTGTCCTCTGGAACCCTCTAGAGCCCTCTGGGACCCACTTAGGGCCTTCTAGCACCCTTCTAGGACCACGAGGAACTCTCTAGAGCCCACTGGGACCCCCTTAAGGCCTTCAAGGACGCTTCTAGGACCACAAGAAACCATCTAGAGCTCCCTGGGACCCACTTAGGGCCTTCTGGCATCATTGTAAGACCCCGGGGAACCCTCTAGTGCCTCGTGGGACCACTTACAGCCTTGTAGGACCCTTCTAGGGCAACGAGGAACTCTCTAGAGCCCCCTGGGACCCCTTTAGGGCCTTCTAGGACCCTTCTAGGACCACCAGGAAACCTCTAGAGGCCCCTGGGAGTATTTAGGGCCTTCTAGGACCCTTCTAGGACCACCAGGAACCCTCTAGAGGCCCCTGGGACCCCCTTAAGGCCTTCTAGGACCCTTCTGTTACCACGAGAAACAACCTAGAGCCCCCTGGGACCCCCTTAGTGCCTTCTAGGACCATTGTAAGACCCCGGGGAACCCTCTAGAGCCCCCTGGGTCCCCTTTAGGGCCTTCTAGGACCCTTCTAGGGCCCCCAGGGACCCTCTAGAGACCCCTGGGCCCCACTTAGAGCCTTCTAGGACACTTCTAGGACCACGAGGAACCCTCTAGAGCCCCCTGGGACCACTTAGGGCTTTGTAGAACCCTTCTAGGACCATGAGGAACCCTCTAGAGCCCCCTGGGACCACTTTAGGGCCTTCTAGGACCCTTCTAGGACACATGGGAACCATCTAGAACCCCCTGTGACCCCCTTAGGGCATTCTAGGACACTTCCTGGTCCTCCAGGGACCCTCTAGAGCCCCCTGGGACCACTTTAGGGCCTTCTAGGACTCTTCTAGGACAAGAGGGAACCCTCTAGAGCCCCCTTGGACCCTTCTAGGGCTATATAGGACACGTCTAGAGTCACTAGGAACCCTCTAGAGATCCCTTGGACCCTTTAGGACCTTCTAGGACCCTTCTAGGACTACGAGAAACGTTCTAGACCCCCCTGGGACACACTTAGGGCCTTCTAGGACCATTTTAAGAACACAGGGACCTCTCTAGAGCCCCCGGGACCCCTTTAGGTCCTTCTAAGACCATTTTAAGACTTTGGGGAACCCTCTAGAGCCCCCTGGGACCTCCTTAGGGCTTTCTAAGACCCTTCTAGGACCACCAGGAGCCCTCTAGAGCCCTCTGGGACCCCTTTTTGCGCCTTCTAGGACCCTTCTAGTGCCTCCAGGGACCCTCTAGAGCCCCCTGGGAGTCTTTAGGGCCTACTAGGACCCTTCTAGGATCACCAGGAACCCTCTAGAGCCCTCTGGGACCAACTTAGGGCCTTCTATGACCACGAGAAACAACCTAGAGCACCCTGGGACCGGCTTAGGGCCTTCTAGGACCATGGTAAGACCCCGGGGAACCCTCTAGAGCCCCCTAGGACCCCTTTAGGGCCTTCTAGGACCCTCCTAGGGCCCACGGGTACCCTCTAGAGCCCTCTGGGACCCTTTTAGGGCTTTCTTGGGCCCTTTTAGAATCACCAGGAACCCTCTAGAGCCCCCTGGGACCCTCCTAGGGCTTTCTAGGACACTTCGAGAGTCACCAGGAAACCTCTAGAGCCCCCTGGGACCATTTTAGGGCCTTCTAGGACCCTTCCAGGACCACGAGAAACCATCTATATCTCCCTGGTATCCCTTTAAGGCGTTCTAGGACCCTTCTAATGCACCCAGAGACCATTTAGAGCCCTCTGGGATGCCTTAGCGCCTTCGAGGACAATTCTAGGGCAACGAGGAACCCTATAGAGCACACTGGGACCTCCTTAGGGCTTTCTAAGACCCTTCTAGGACCACCAGGAACCCTCTAGAGCCCTCTGGGACCCATTTTGCACCTTCTAGGACCATTCTAGTGCCCCCAGGAACCCTCTAGAGCCCCCTGGGAGTCTTTAGGGCCTTCTAGGATCATTGTAAGACCCTGGGGAACACTCTAGACCTCGTGGGGCCCCTTAGAGCCTTCTAGGACCTTTCTAGGACCACGAGGAACCCTCTAGAGCCTCCTGGGACCCCCTTAGGGCCTTCTAGGACTCTTCTAACGCCCCCAGGGACCCTGTAGAGCCCCCTGGAACCACTTAGGGCCTTCTAGGACCATGGTAATACCCCGCGGAACCCTCTAGAGCACCCTGGGTCCTATTTAAGGCCTTCTAGTACCCTTCTAGGGCCCCCAGGGACCTTCTAGAGCCCCCTGGGACCCGCTTAAAGCCTTCTAGAACCCTTCTAGGACCACAAGGAACCCTCTAGAGCCCCCTGGGACCCCCTTAGGACCTTCTAGGACCCTTCTAGTGCCCCCAGGGGCCCTCTAGAGCCCCCTGGGACCCCCTTAGGGCCTTCTAGGACACTTCTAGGACCACGAGAAACCCTCTAGACCCCCCTGGGACCCCCTTAAGGCCTTCTAGGACCATTTTAAATCTCCGGGGAACCATCTAGACCCCCCTGGGACCCCTTAGAGCATTCTAGGACCCTTCTATGTCCACGAGGAACCTTCTAGAATCCCCTGGGACCCTCTTACGGCCTTCTAGGACTCTTCTAGGACCACGAGAAAACCAGCTAGAGCCCCCGGGACCAACTTAGGGCCTTCTAGGACCATGGTAAGACCCTGGGGAACCCTCTAGAGCACCCTGGGTCCTCTTTAGGGCCTTCTAGTACCCTTCTAGGGACCCAGGGACCTTCTAGAGCCCCCTGGTTCCCCTTAGAGCCTTCTAGAACCCTTCTAGGACCACCAGGAACCCTCTAGAGCCCCCTGGGACCCCCTTAGGGCCTTCTAGCATCCTTCTAGGACCACGAGGAACTCTCTAGAGCCCACTGGGATCCCCTTAAGGCCTTCTAGGACCCTTCTAGGACCACAAGAAACCATCTAGAGCTCCCTGGGACCCACTTAGGGCCTTCTAGGATCATTGTAAGACCCAGGGGAACCCTCTAGAGCCTAGTGGGACCACTTACAGCCTTCTAGGACCCTTCTAGGACCACGAGAAACCCTCTAGAGCCCCTTAGGACGCACTTAGTGCCTTCTAGGACCCTTCTAGGACCACGAGAAACCATCTAGATCCCCCTGGGACCCACTTAGGGCCTTCTAGTGTCATTGTAAGACCACGGGGAACCTTCTAGAGCCCCCTGGGACACATTTAGTGTCTTCTAGGACCCTTCTCGGACAACCAGGATCCCTCTAGAGCCCCCTGGGACCCACTTAGGGCCTTCTAGGGCCCTTCTAGGACCTTGAGGAACCCTCTAGATCCCCCTGCTACCCTTTTAGGGCTTTCTAGGACAATTCTAGGACCACCAGGAACCGTAGAGAGCCCTCTGGGACCCTCTTAGGACCTTCTAGGGCCCTTCTAGGACCACGAAGAACTTTCTAGAGCCCCCTGGGACCCACTTACAGCCTTCTGGGACCCTTCTAGGACCACGAGGGACCCTCTAGACCCCCTGGGACCCCTTTAGGGCCTTGTAAGAAAATTCTATGACCACGAGAAACCTTCTAGAGCCCCCTGGGAACCACTTAGGCCTTTCTAGGACCATTTTAAGACCCCAGGAACCATATACAGCCCCCTGGGACCCCCTTAGTGCCTACTAGGACCATTGTAAGACCCCAGGGAACCCTCTAGAGTCCCCTGGGTACGCTTTAGGGCCATCAAGGACCATTCTAAGGCCCCCAGGGACCCTCTAGAGCCCCCTGGGACCCCCTAAGAGCCTTCTAGGACCCTTCTAGGAGCCCCAGGAACCTTCTACAGCCCCCTGGGACCCCTTTAGGGCCTTCTGAGACCCTTCTAGGACCACAAGGAACATTCTAGAGCCCCCTGGGAACCCCTTAGAGCCTTCTAGGACCCTTCTAGGAGCCCCAGAAACATTTAGAGCCCCCTGGGACTGACTTAGGGCCTTCTAGGTGTCTTCTAGGACAATGTGGAAGCCTCTCGAGACCCTGGGACCCCCTTAAGGCCTTCTAGGACCCTTCTAGGAGCACCAGGAACCCTCTAGAGCCCCCTAGGACCACCTTAGGGCCTTCTAGGACCCTTCTTGGACCCCCAGGGACCCTTTACAGCCAACTGGGCCCCCCTTAGGGCCTTCTACAACCCTTCTAGAACCATGAGAAACCCTCTGGAGCCCCCTGGGACCCCCTTAGGGACTTCTAGGACCCTTCAAAGACCACGAGGAATCCTCTGGATCTCCCTGGGACCCCTTTAGGGCCTTCTAAGGCCCTTCTAGGACCACGAGAAACCCTCTAGAGCACTCTGGGACCCCCTTTGCGCCTTCTAGGAGACTTCTAGTGCCCCCAGGGAACATCTAGAGACGCCTGGGACCCCCATAGGGCCTTCTAAGACCCTTCTAGGACCACGAGGAATACTCTAGAGCCCCCTGGGACACACTTAGGGCCTTCTAAGACCCTTCTAGGACCACGAGGAACCATCTAGAGCCCCCTGGGACCCTTAGAACCTTCTAGGACGAATGTAAGACCCCGGGAAACCGTCTAGAGTCCTCTGGGACCAACTTAGGGCCTTCTAGGACCCTTCTATGACCACGAGAAACCACCTAGAGCGCCCTGGGACCCGCTTAGGGCCTTCTAGGACAATGGTAAGACCCCGGGGAACCCTCTAGAGCCCCCGGGACCCCTTTAGGGCCTTCTAAGACCATTTTAAGACCTTGGGGAACCCTGTAGAGCCCCCTGGGATCCCTTTAGGGCCTTCTAGGACCCTCCTAGGACCCACGGGTACCCTCTAGAGCCCTCTGGGACCCTTTTAGGACTTTCTTGGGCCCTTTTAGAATCACCAGGAACCTTCTAGAGCCCCCTGGGACCATTTTAGGGCCTTCTAGGACCCTTCTAGGACCACGAGAAACAATCTAGAGCTCTCTGGGACCCCTTTAGGGCATTCTAGGACCGTTCTAGGGCCCCCAGAGACCATTTAGAGCCCCCTGGGATGCCTTAGAGCCTTCGAGGACCCTACTAGGACCATGAGAAACCCTCTAGAGCCCCCTGGGACCCCCTTAGGACCTTCTAGGACACTTCTAGGGCCCCCAGGGACCCTCTAGGACCCCTGGGAGTGTTTAGGGCCTACTAGGACCCTTCTAGGATCACCAGGAACCCTCTAGAGCCCTCTGGGACCCACTTAGGGCCTTCTAGGACCCTTCTAGGACCACGAGGAACTCTCTTGAGCCCCCTGGGACTTGCTTAAGGCCTTCTAGAACCCTTCTAGGACCACGAGAAACGCTCTAGAGCCCCCTGGGACTCCCTTAGGGCCTTCTAGGATCATTGTAAGACCCTCGGGAACAATCTAGAGCCTCGTGGGACCCCTTAGAGCCTTCTAGGACATTTCTAGGACCACGAGGAACCCTCTAGAGCCTCCTGGGACCCACTTAGGGCCTTCTAGGACACTTCTAGGACCACCAGGAACCCTCTAGAGCTCCCTGGGACCCACTTAGGGCCTTCTAGGACCATTGTAATACCCCGCGGAACCCTCTAGAGCACCCTGGGTCCTATTTAGGGCCTTCTAGTACCCTTCTAGGGCCCCCAGGGACCTTCTAGAGCCCCCTGGGACCCCCTTAGGGCCTTCTAGGACCCTTCTAGGACAACGAGGAACCCTCTGGAGCCCCCTGGGACCCCCTTAGGACCTCCTAGGACCCTTCTAGTGCCCCCAGGGGCCCTCTAGAGCCCCCTGGGACCCCCTTAGGGCCTTCTAGGACCCTTCTAGGACCACGAGAAACCCTCTAGAGCCCCCTGGGACACACTTAGGGCCTTCTAGGACCATTTTAAGACTCCGGGGAACCATCTAGAGCCACCTGGGACCTCTTAGAGCATTCTTGGACACTTCTAGGACCACGAGGAACCTTCTAGGACCCCCTGGGACCCACTTAGGGCCTTCTAGGATCCTTCTCGGACCACCAGCAACCATCTAGAGCCCCCTGGGACCCTCTTAGGGCCTTCTAGGACTCTTCTAGGACCACGAGAAAACCAGCTAGAGCCCCCGGGACCCACTTAGGGCCTTCTAGGACTCTTCTAGGACCACGAGAAAACCAGCTAGAGCCCCCGGGACCCACTTAGGGCCTTCTAGGACCATGGTAAGGCCCCGGGGAACCATCTAGAGCACCCTGGGTACTCTTTAGAGCCTTCTAGTACCCTTCTAGGGACCCAGGGACCTTCTAGAGCCCCCTGGTTCAACTTAGAGCATTCTAGAACCCTTCTAGGACCACGAGGAACCCTCTAGAGCCCACTGGGACCCCCTTAGGGCCTTCTAGGACCCTTCTAGGGCCCCCAGGGCCCCTTTAGAGCCCCCTGGGACCATTTTAGGGCTTTCTAGGACCATTTTAAGACTCCAGAGATCAATATAGATCACCCTAGGACCACTTAGAGCATTCTAGGACCCTTCTAGGACACCAGGAACCTTCTAGAACCCCCTGGGACCCACTCTAGATCTATCTAGGACCTTTCTAGTGCCCCCTGGAACCCTTTAGAGCCCTCTGGGACCCACGTAGGGCCTTCTAGCACCCTTCTAGGACCACAAGGAACTCTCTAGAGCCCACTGGGACCCCCTTAAGGCCTACAAGGACGCTTCTAGGACCACAAGAAACCATCTAGAGCTCCCTGGGACCCACTTAGGGCCTTCTAGGATCATTGTAAGACCCCGGGGAACTCTCTACAGCCTCGTGGGACCACTTAGATCCTTGTAGGACCTTTCCAGGACCACGAGGAACTCTCTAGAGCCCCCTGGGACCCACTTAGGGCCTTCTAGGGCCCTTCTAGGGCCTTGAAGAACCCTCTAGATCCCCCTGAGACCCTTTAGGGCCTTCTAGGACATTTCTAGGACCACCAGGAACCGTAGAGTGCCCTCTGGGACCCTCTTAGGACTTTCTAGGGCCCTTCTAGGACCATGAAGAACTTTCTAGAGCCCCCTGGGACCCACTTAGGGCCTTCTAGAACCATTCTAGGACCACGAGGAAACCTCTAGAGCCCCCTGAGACCCCCTTAGGACCTTCTGGGACCCTTGTAGGACCACGAGAGACCTTCTAGAGCCCACTGGGACCCACTTAGGGCATTCTAGGGCCCTTCTAGGAGCCTCAGTAACCCTCTAGAGCCCTCTGGGACCCCTTTAGGGCCTTGTAAGAAAATTCTATGACCACGAGAAACCTTCTAGAGCCCCCTGGGAACCACTTAGGCCTTTCTAGGACCATTTTAAGACCCCAGGATCCATCTACAGCCCCCTGGGACCCCCTTAGGGCCTACTAGGACCATAGTAAGACCCCAGGGAACCCTCTAGAGTCCCCTGGGAACGCTGTAGGGCCATCAAGGACCATTCTAAGGCCCCCAGGGACCCTCTAGTGTCCCCTGGGACCCACTTTGAGCCTTCTAGGACCCTTCTAGGAGCCCCAGGAACCTTCTACAGCCCCCTGGGACCACTTTAGGGCCTTCTAAGACCCTTCTAGGACCACGAGGAACCTTCTAGAGCCCCCTGGGAACCCCTTAGAGCCTTCTAGGACCCTTCTAGGAGCCCCAGAAACATTTAGAGCCCCCTGGGACTGACTTAGGGCCTTCTAGGTGTCTTCTAGGACCACGTGGAAGCCTCTCGAGACCCTGGGACCCCCTTAAGGCCTTCTAGGACCCTTCTAGGAGCACCAGGAACCCTCTAGAGCCCCCTAGGACCACCTTAGGGCCTTCTAGGGCCCTTCTTGGACCCCCAGGGACCCTTTACAGCCAACTGGGCCCCCCTTAGGGCCTTCTACAACTCTTCTAGTACCATGAAAAACCCTCTGGAGCCCCCTGGGACCCCCTTAGGGCTATCTAGGACCCTTCAAAGACCACGAGGAATCCTCTGGATCTCCCTGGGACCCCTTTAGGGCCTTCTAAGGCCCTTCTAGGACCACGAGAAACCCTCTAGAGCACTCTGGGACCCCCTTTGCGCCTTCTAGGAGACTTCTAGTGCCCCCAGGGAACATCTAGAGACGCCTGGGACCCCCATAGGGCCTTCTAGGACCTTTCTAGGACCACGAGGAATACTCTAGAGCCCCCTGGGACCCCCATAGGGCCTTCTAAGACCCTTCTAGGACCACGAGGAATACTCTAGAGCCCCCTGGGACACACTTAGGGCCTTCTAAGACCCTTCTAGGACCACGAGGAACCATCTAGAGCCCCCTGGGACCCTTAGAACCTTCTAGGACGAATGTAAGACCCCGGGAAACCGTCTAGAGTCCTCTGGGACCAACTTAGGGCCTTCTAGGACCCTTCTATGACCACGAGAAACCACCTAGAGCGCCCTGGGACCCGCTTAGGGCCTTCTAGGACAATGGTAAGACCCCGGGGAACCCTCTAGAGCCCCCGGGACCCCTTTAGGGCCTTCTAAGACCATTTTAAGACCTTGGGGAACCCTGTAGAGCCCCCTGGGATCCCTTTAGGGCCTTCTAGGACCCTCCTAGGACCCACGGGTACCCTCTAGAGCCCTCTGGGACCCTTTTAGGACTTTCTTGGGCCCTTTTAGAATCACCAGGAACCTTCTAGAGCCCCCTGGGACCATTTTAGGGCCTTCTAGGACCCTTCTAGGACCACGAGAAACAATCTAGAGCTCTCTGGGACCCCTTTAGGGCATTCTAGGACCGTTCTAGGGCCCCCAGAGACCATTTAGAGCCCCCTGGGATGCCTTAGAGCCTTCGAGGACCCTACTAGGACCATGAGAAACCCTCTAGAGCCCCCTGGGACCCCCTTAGGACCTTCTAGGACACTTCTAGGGCCCCCAGGGACCCTCTAGGACCCCTGGGAGTGTTTAGGGCCTACTAGGACCCTTCTAGGATCACCAGGAACCCTCTAGAGCCCTCTGGGACCCACTTAGGGCCTTCTAGGACCCTTCTAGGACCACGAGGAACTCTCTTGAGCCCCCTGGGACTTGCTTAAGGCCTTCTAGAACCCTTCTAGGACCACGAGAAACGCTCTAGAGCCCCCTGGGACTCCCTTAGGGCCTTCTAGGATCATTGTAAGACCCTCGGGAACAATCTAGAGCCTCGTGGGACCCCTTAGAGCCTTCTAGGACATTTCTAGGACCACGAGGAACCCTCTAGAGCCTCCTGGGACCCACTTAGGGCCTTCTAGGACACTTCTAGGACCACCAGGAACCCTCTAGAGCTCCCTGGGACCCACTTAGGGCCTTCTAGGACCATTGTAATACCCCGCGGAACCCTCTAGAGCACCCTGGGTCCTATTTAGGGCCTTCTAGTACCCTTCTAGGGCCCCCAGGGACCTTCTAGAGCCCCCTGGGACCCCCTTAGGGCCTTCTAGGACCCTTCTAGGACAACGAGGAACCCTCTGGAGCCCCCTGGGACCCCCTTAGGACCTCCTAGGACCCTTCTAGTGCCCCCAGGGGCCCTCTAGAGCCCCCTGGGACCCCCTTAGGGCCTTCTAGGACCCTTCTAGGACCACGAGAAACCCTCTAGAGCCCCCTGGGACACACTTAGGGCCTTCTAGGACCATTTTAAGACTCCGGGGAACCATCTAGAGCCACCTGGGACCTCTTAGAGCATTCTTGGACACTTCTAGGACCACGAGGAACCTTCTAGGACCCCCTGGGACCCCCTTAGGGCCTTCTAGGATCCTTCTCGGACCACCAGCAACCATCTAGAGCCCCCTGGGACCCTCTTAGGGCCTTCTAGGACTCTTCTAGGACCACGAGAAAACCAGCTAGAGCCCCCGGGACCCACTTAGGGCCTTCTAGGACTCTTCTAGGACCACGAGAAAACCAGCTAGAGCCCCCGGGACCCACTTAGGGCCTTCTAGGACCATGGTAAGGCCCCGGGGAACCATCTAGAGCACCCTGGGTACTCTTTAGAGCCTTCTAGTACCCTTCTAGGGACCCAGGGACCTTCTAGAGCCCCCTGGTTCAACTTAGAGCATTCTAGAACCCTTCTAGGACCACGAGGAACCCTCTAGAGCCCACTGGGACCCCCTTAGGGCCTTCTAGGACCCTTCTAGGGCCCCCAGGGCCCCTTTAGAGCCCCCTGGGACCATTTTAGGGCTTTCTAGGACCATTTTAAGACTCCAGAGATCAATATAGATCACCCTAGGACCACTTAGAGCATTCTAGGACCCTTCTAGGACACCAGGAACCTTCTAGAACCCCCTGGGACCCACTCTAGATCTATCTAGGACCTTTCTAGTGCCCCCTGGAACCCTTTAGAGCCCTCTGGGACCCACGTAGGGCCTTCTAGCACCCTTCTAGGACCACAAGGAACTCTCTAGAGCCCACTGGGACCCCCTTAAGGCCTACAAGGACGCTTCTAGGACCACAAGAAACCATCTAGAGCTCCCTGGGACCCACTTAGAGCCTTCTAGGATCATTGTAAGACCCCGGGGAACTCTCTACAGCCTCGTGGGACCACTTAGATCCTTGTAGGACCTTTCCAGGACCACGAGGAACTCTCTAGAGCCCCCTGGGACCCACTTAGGGCCTTCTAGGGCCCTTCTAGGGCCTTGAAGAACCCTCTAGATCCCCCTGAGACCCTTTAGGGCCTTCTAGGACATTTCTAGGACCACCAGGAACCGTAGAGTGCCCTCTGGGACCCTCTTAGGACTTTCTAGGGCCCTTCTAGGACCATGAAGAACTTTCTAGAGCCCCCTGGGACCCACTTAGGGCCTTCTAGAACCATTCTAGGACCACGAGGAAACCTCTAGAGCCCCCTGAGACCCCCTTAGGACCTTCTGGGACCCTTGTAGGACCACGAGAGACCTTCTAGAGCCCACTGGGACCCACTTAGGGCATTCTAGGGCCCTTCTAGGAGCCTCAGTAACCCTCTAGAGCCCTCTGGGACCCCTTTAGGGCCTTGTAAGAAAATTCTATGACCACGAGAAACCTTCTAGAGCCCCCTGGGAACCACTTAGGCCTTTCTAGGACCATTTTAAGACCCCAGGATCCATCTACAGCCCCCTGGGACCCCCTTAGGGCCTACTAGGACCATAGTAAGACCCCAGGGAACCCTCTAGAGTCCCCTGGGAACGCTGTAGGGCCATCAAGGACCATTCTAAGGCCCCCAGGGACCCTCTAGTGTCCCCTGGGACCCACTTTGAGCCTTCTAGGACCCTTCTAGGAGCCCCAGGAACCTTCTACAGCCCCCTGGGACCACTTTAGGGCCTTCTAAGACCCTTCTAGGACCACGAGGAACCTTCTAGAGCCCCCTGGGAACCCCTTAGAGCCTTCTAGGACCCTTCTAGGAGCCCCAGAAACATTTAGAGCCCCCTGGGACTGACTTAGGGCCTTCTAGGTGTCTTCTAGGACCACGTGGAAGCCTCTCGAGACCCTGGGACCCCCTTAAGGCCTTCTAGGACCCTTCTAGGAGCACCAGGAACCCTCTAGAGCCCCCTAGGACCACCTTAGGGCCTTCTAGGGCCCTTCTTGGACCCCCAGGGACCCTTTACAGCCAACTGGGCCCCCCTTAGGGCCTTCTACAACTCTTCTAGTACCATGAAAAACCCTCTGGAGCCCCCTGGGACCCCCTTAGGGCTATCTAGGACCCTTCAAAGACCACGAGGAATCCTCTGGATCTCCCTGGGACCCCTTTAGGGCCTTCTAAGGCCCTTCTAGGACCACGAGAAACCCTCTAGAGCACTCTGGGACCCCCTTTGCGCCTTCTAGGAGACTTCTAGTGCCCCCAGGGAACATCTAGAGACGCCTGGGACCCCCATAGGGCCTTCTAGGACCTTTCTAGGACCACGAGGAATACTCTAGAGCCCCCTGGGACACACTTAGGGCCTTCTAAGACCCTTCTAGGACCACGAGGAATACTCTAGAGCCCCCTGGGACACACTTAGGGCCTTCTAAGACCCTTCTAGGACCACGAGGAACCATCTAGAGCCCCCTGGGACCCTTAGAACCTTCTAGGACGAATGTAAGACCCCGGGAAACCGTCTAGAGTCCTCTGGGACCAACTTAGGGCCTTCTAGGACCCTTCTATGACCACGAGAAACCACCTAGAGCGCCCTGGGACCCGCTTAGGGCCTTCTAGGACAATGGTAAGACCCCGGGGAACCCTCTAGAGCCCCCGGGACCCCTTTAGGGCCTTCTAAGACCATTTTAAGACCTTGGGGAACCCTGTAGAGCCCCCTGGGATCCCTTTAGGGCCTTCTAGGACCCTCCTAGGACCCACGGGTACCCTCTAGAGCCCTCTGGGACCCTTTTAGGACTTTCTTGGGCCCTTTTAGAATCACCAGGAACCTTCTAGAGCCCCCTGGGACCATTTTAGGGCCTTCTAGGACCCTTCTAGGACCACGAGAAACAATCTAGAGCTCTCTGGGACCCCTTTAGGGCATTCTAGGACCGTTCTAGGGCCCCCAGAGACCATTTAGAGCCCCCTGGGATGCCTTAGAGCCTTCGAGGACCCTACTAGGACCATGAGAAACCCTCTAGAGCCCCCTGGGACCCCCTTAGGACCTTCTAGGACACTTCTAGGGCCCCCAGGGACCCTCTAGGACCCCTGGGAGTGTTTAGGGCCTACTAGGACCCTTCTAGGATCACCAGGAACCCTCTAGAGCCCTCTGGGACCCACTTAGGGCCTTCTAGGACCCTTCTAGGACCACGAGGAACTCTCTTGAGCCCCCTGGGACTTGCTTAAGGCCTTCTAGAACCCTTCTAGGACCACGAGAAACGCTCTAGAGCCCCCTGGGACTCCCTTAGGGCCTTCTAGGATCATTGTAAGACCCTCGGGAACAATCTAGAGCCTCGTGGGACCCCTTAGAGCCTTCTAGGACATTTCTAGGACCACGAGGAACCCTCTAGAGCCTCCTGGGACCCACTTAGGGCCTTCTAGGACACTTCTAGGACCACCAGGAACCCTCTAGAGCTCCCTGGGACCCACTTAGGGCCTTCTAGGACCATTGTAATACCCCGCGGAACCCTCTAGAGCACCCTGGGTCCTATTTAGGGCCTTCTAGTACCCTTCTAGGGCCCCCAGGGACCTTCTAGAGCCCCCTGGGACCCCCTTAGGGCCTTCTAGGACCCTTCTAGGACAACGAGGAACCCTCTGGAGCCCCCTGGGACCCCCTTAGGACCTCCTAGGACCCTTCTAGTGCCCCCAGGGGCCCTCTAGAGCCCCCTGGGACCCCCTTAGGGCCTTCTAGGACCCTTCTAGGACCACGAGAAACCCTCTAGAGCCCCCTGGGACACACTTAGGGCCTTCTAGGACCATTTTAAGACTCCGGGGAACCATCTAGAGCCACCTGGGACCTCTTAGAGCATTCTTGGACACTTCTAGGACCACGAGGAACCTTCTAGGACCCCCTGGGACCCCCTTAGGGCCTTCTAGGATCCTTCTCGGACCACCAGCAACCATCTAGAGCCCCCTGGGACCCTCTTAGGGCCTTCTAGGACTCTTCTAGGACCACGAGAAAACCAGCTAGAGCCCCCGGGACCCACTTAGGGCCTTCTAGGACTCTTCTAGGACCACGAGAAAACCAGCTAGAGCCCCCGGGACCCACTTAGGGCCTTCTAGGACCATGGTAAGGCCCCGGGGAACCATCTAGAGCACCCTGGGTACTCTTTAGAGCCTTCTAGTACCCTTCTAGGGACCCAGGGACCTTCTAGAGCCCCCTGGTTCAACTTAGAGCATTCTAGAACCCTTCTAGGACCACGAGGAACCCTCTAGAGCCCACTGGGACCCCCTTAGGGCCTTCTAGGACCCTTCTAGGGCCCCCAGGGCCCCTTTAGAGCCCCCTGGGACCATTTTAGGGCTTTCTAGGACCATTTTAAGACTCCAGAGATCAATATAGATCACCCTAGGACCACTTAGAGCATTCTAGGACCCTTCTAGGACACCAGGAACCTTCTAGAACCCCCTGGGACCCACTTAGATCTATCTAGGACCTTTCTAGTGCCCCCTGGAACCCTTTAGAGCCCTCTGGGACCCACGTAGGGCCTTCTAGCACCCTTCTAGGACCACAAGGAACTCTCTAGAGCCCACTGGGACCCCCTTAAGGCCTACAAGGACGCTTCTAGGACCACAAGAAACCATCTAGAGCTCCCTGGGACCCACTTAGGGCCTTCTAGGATCATTGTAAGACCCCGGGGAACTCTCTACAGCCTCGTGGGACCACTTAGATCCTTGTAGGACCTTTCCAGGACCACGAGGAACTCTCTAGAGCCCCCGGGACCCACTTAGGGCCTTCTAGGACTCTTCTAGGACCACGAGAAAACCAGCTAGAGCCCCCGGGACCCACTTAGGGCCTTCTAGGACCATGGTGTGACCCCGGGGATCCCTCTAGAGCACCCTGGGTCCTCTTTAGGGCCTTCTAGTACCCTTCTAGGGACCCAGGGACCTTCTAGAGCCCCCTGGTTCCCCTTAGAGCATTCTAGAACCCTTCTAGGTGCCCCAGGAACCCTCTAGAGCCCCCTAGGACCCCCTTAGGGCCTTCTAGGGCCCTTCTAGGACCACGAGGAACCCTCTAGAGCCCTCTGGGACCCCCTTAGGGACTTCTAGGACCCTTCTAGTGCCCCCAGGGACCCTCTAGAGCCCCCTGGGACTCCTTTAGGCCCTTCTAGGACCCTTCTAAGGCCCCCAGGGACCCTTTAGAGCCCCCTGGGACCACTTTAGGGCTTTCTAGGACCATTTTAAGACTCCGGAGATCAATATAGAGCACCCTGGGACCCCTTAGAGCATTCTAGGACCCTTCTAGGACCCCAGGAACCTTCTAGAACCCCCTGGGACCCACTTAGGGCCATCTAGGACCTTTCTAGTGTCCTCTGGAACCCTCTAGAGCCCTCTGGGACCCACTTAGGGCCTTCTAGCACCCTTCTAGGACCACGAGGAACTCTCTAGAGCCCACTGGGACCCCCTTAAGGCCTTCAAGGACGCTTCTAGGACCACAAGAAACCATCTAGAGCTCCCTGGGACCCACTTAGGGCCTTCTGGCATCATTGTAAGACCCCGGGGAACCCTCTAGTGCCTCGTGGGACCACTTACAGCCTTGTAGGACCCTTCTAGGGCAACGAGGAACTCTCTAGAGCCCCCTGGGACCCCTTTAGGGCCTTCTAGGACCCTTCTAGGACCACCAGGAAACCTCTAGAGGCCCCTGGGAGTATTTAGGGCCTTCTAGGACCCTTCTAGGACCACCAGGAACCCTCTAGAGGCCCCTGGGACCCCCTTAAGGCCTTCTAGGACCCTTCTGTTACCACGAGAAACAACCTAGAGCCCCCTGGGACCCCCTTAGTGCCTTCTAGGACCATTGTAAGACCCCGGGGAACCCTCTAGAGCCCCCTGGGTCCCCTTTAGGGCCTTCTAGGACCCTTCTAGGGCCCCCAGGGACCCTCTAGAGACCCCTGGGCCCCACTTAGAGCCTTCTAGGACACTTCTAGGACCACGAGGAACCCTCTAGAGCCCCCTGGGACCACTTAGGGCTTTGTAGAACCCTTCTAGGACCATGAGGAACCCTCTAGAGCCCCCTGGGACCACTTTAGGGCCTTCTAGGACCCTTCTAGGACACATGGGAACCATCTAGAACCCCCTGTGACCCCCTTAGGGCATTCTAGGACACTTCCTGGTCCTCCAGGGACCCTCTAGAGCCCCCTGGGACCACTTTAGGGCCTTCTAGGACTCTTCTAGGACAAGAGGGAACCCTCTAGAGCCCCCTTGGACCCTTCTAGGGCTATATAGGACACGTCTAGAGTCACTAGGAACCCTCTAGAGATCCCTTGGACCCTTTAGGACCTTCTAGGACCCTTCTAGGACTACGAGAAACGTTCTAGACCCCCCTGGGACACACTTAGGGCCTTCTAGGACCATTTTAAGAACACAGGGACCTCTCTAGAGCCCCCGGGACCCCTTTAGGTCCTTCTAAGACCATTTTAAGACTTTGGGGAACCCTCTAGAGCCCCCTGGGACCTCCTTAGGGCTTTCTAAGACCCTTCTAGGACCACCAGGAGCCCTCTAGAGCCCTCTGGGACCCCTTTTTGCGCCTTCTAGGACCCTTCTAGTGCCTCCAGGGACCCTCTAGAGCCCCCTGGGAGTCTTTAGGGCCTACTAGGACCCTTCTAGGATCACCAGGAACCCTCTAGAGCCCTCTGGGACCAACTTAGGGCCTTCTATGACCACGAGAAACAACCTAGAGCACCCTGGGACCGGCTTAGGGCCTTCTAGGACCATGGTAAGACCCCGGGGAACCCTCTAGAGCCCCCTAGGACCCCTTTAGGGCCTTCTAGGACCCTCCTAGGGCCCACGGGTACCCTCTAGAGCCCTCTGGGACCCTTTTAGGGCTTTCTTGGGCCCTTTTAGAATCACCAGGAACCCTCTAGAGCCCCCTGGGACCCTCCTAGGGCTTTCTAGGACACTTCGAGAGTCACCAGGAAACCTCTAGAGCCCCCTGGGACCATTTTAGGGCCTTCTAGGACCCTTCCAGGACCACGAGAAACCATCTATATCTCCCTGGTATCCCTTTAAGGCGTTCTAGGACCCTTCTAATGCACCCAGAGACCATTTAGAGCCCTCTGGGATGCCTTAGCGCCTTCGAGGACAATTCTAGGGCAACGAGGAACCCTATAGAGCACACTGGGACCTCCTTAGGGCTTTCTAAGACCCTTCTAGGACCACCAGGAACCCTCTAGAGCCCTCTGGGACCCATTTTGCACCTTCTAGGACCATTCTAGTGCCCCCAGGAACCCTCTAGAGCCCCCTGGGAGTCTTTAGGGCCTTCTAGGATCATTGTAAGACCCTGGGGAACACTCTAGACCTCGTGGGGCCCCTTAGAGCCTTCTAGGACCTTTCTAGGACCACGAGGAACCCTCTAGAGCCTCCTGGGACCCCCTTAGGGCCTTCTAGGACTCTTCTAACGCCCCCAGGGACCCTGTAGAGCCCCCTGGAACCACTTAGGGCCTTCTAGGACCATGGTAATACCCCGCGGAACCCTCTAGAGCACCCTGGGTCCTATTTAAGGCCTTCTAGTACCCTTCTAGGGCCCCCAGGGACCTTCTAGAGCCCCCTGGGACCCGCTTAAAGCCTTCTAGAACCCTTCTAGGACCACAAGGAACCCTCTAGAGCCCCCTGGGACCCCCTTAGGACCTTCTAGGACCCTTCTAGTGCCCCCAGGGGCCCTCTAGAGCCCCCTGGGACCCCCTTAGGGCCTTCTAGGACACTTCTAGGACCACGAGAAACCCTCTAGACCCCCCTGGGACCCCCTTAAGGCCTTCTAGGACCATTTTAAATCTCCGGGGAACCATCTAGACCCCCCTGGGACCCCTTAGAGCATTCTAGGACCCTTCTATGTCCACGAGGAACCTTCTAGAATCCCCTGGGACCCTCTTACGGCCTTCTAGGACTCTTCTAGGACCACGAGAAAACCAGCTAGAGCCCCCGGGACCAACTTAGGGCCTTCTAGGACCATGGTAAGACCCTGGGGAACCCTCTA
Source organism: Phaenicophaeus curvirostris (assembly GCF_032191515.1). NCBI lineage: Eukaryota > Metazoa > Chordata > Aves > Cuculiformes > Cuculidae > Phaenicophaeus > Phaenicophaeus curvirostris. The sequence continues at coordinate 55,270 of NW_027206962.1, read as the reverse complement.
GAGCACCCTGGGTCCTCTTTAGGGCCTTCTAGTACCCTTCTAGGGACCCAGGGACCTTCTAGAGCCCCCTGGTTCCCCTTAGAGCCTTCTAGAACCCTTCTAGGACCACCAGGAACCCTCTAGAGCCCCCTGGGACCCCCTTAGGGCCTTCTAGCATCCTTCTAGGACCACGAGGAACTCTCTAGAGCCCACTGGGATCCCCTTAAGGCCTTCTAGGACCCTTCTAGGACCACAAGAAACCATCTAGAGCTCCCTGGGACCCACTTAGGGCCTTCTAGGATCATTGTAAGACCCAGGGGAACCCTCTAGAGCCTAGTGGGACCACTTACAGCCTTCTAGGACCCTTCTAGGACCACGAGAAACCCTCTAGAGCCCCTTAGGACGCACTTAGTGCCTTCTAGGACCCTTCTAGGACCACGAGAAACCATCTAGATCCCCCTGGGACCCACTTAGGGCCTTCTAGTGTCATTGTAAGACCACGGGGAACCTTCTAGAGCCCCCTGGGACACATTTAGTGTCTTCTAGGACCCTTCTCGGACAACCAGGATCCCTCTAGAGCCCCCTGGGACCCACTTAGGGCCTTCTAGGGCCCTTCTAGGACCTTGAGGAACCCTCTAGATCCCCCTGCTACCCTTTTAGGGCTTTCTAGGACAATTCTAGGACCACCAGGAACCGTAGAGAGCCCTCTGGGACCCTCTTAGGACCTTCTAGGGCCCTTCTAGGACCACGAAGAACTTTCTAGAGCCCCCTGGGACCCACTTACAGCCTTCTGGGACCCTTCTAGGACCACGAGGGACCCTCTAGACCCCCTGGGACCCCTTTAGGGCCTTGTAAGAAAATTCTATGACCACGAGAAACCTTCTAGAGCCCCCTGGGAACCACTTAGGCCTTTCTAGGACCATTTTAAGACCCCAGGAACCATATACAGCCCCCTGGGACCCCCTTAGTGCCTACTAGGACCATTGTAAGACCCCAGGGAACCCTCTAGAGTCCCCTGGGTACGCTTTAGGGCCATCAAGGACCATTCTAAGGCCCCCAGGGACCCTCTAGAGCCCCCTGGGACCCACTTTGAGCCTTCTAGGACCCTTCTAGGAGCCCCAGGAACCTTCTACAGCCCCCTGGGACCCCTTTAGGGCCTTCTGAGACCCTTCTAGGACCACAAGGAACATTCTAGAGCCCCCTGGGAACCCCTTAGAGCCTTCTAGGACCCTTCTAGGAGCCCCAGAAACATTTAGAGCCCCCTGGGACTGACTTAGGGCCTTCTAGGTGTCTTCTAGGACAATGTGGAAGCCTCTCGAGACCCTGGGACCCCCTTAAGGCCTTCTAGGACCCTTCTAGGAGCACCAGGAACCCTCTAGAGCCCCCTAGGACCACCTTAGGGCCTTCTAGGACCCTTCTTGGACCCCCAGGGACCCTTTACAGCCAACTGGGCCCCCCTTAGGGCCTTCTACAACCCTTCTAGAACCATGAGAAACCCTCTGGAGCCCCCTGGGACCCCCTTAGGGCTATCTAGGACCCTTCAAAGACCACGAGGAATCCTCTGGATCTCCCTGGGACCCCTTTAGGGCCTTCTAAGGCCCTTCTAGGACCACGAGAAACCCTCTAGAGCACTCTGGGACCCCCTTTGCGCCTTCTAGGAGACTTCTAGTGCCCCCAGGGAACATCTAGAGACGCCTGGGACCCCCATAGGGCCTTCTAAGACCCTTCTAGGACCACGAGGAATACTCTAGAGCCCCCTGGGACACACTTAGGGCCTTCTAAGACCCTTCTAGGACCACGAGGAACCATCTAGAGCCCCCTGGGACCCTTAGAACCTTCTAGGACGAATGTAAGACCCCGGGAAACCGTCTAGAGTCCTCTGGGACCAACTTAGGGCCTTCTAGGACCCTTCTATGACCACGAGAAACCACCTAGAGCGCCCTGGGACCCGCTTAGGGCCTTCTAGGACAATGGTAAGACCCCGGGGAACCCTCTAGAGCCCCCGGGACCCCTTTAGGGCCTTCTAAGACCATTTTAAGACCTTGGGGAACCCTGTAGAGCCCCCTGGGATCCCTTTAGGGCCTTCTAGGACCCTCCTAGGACCCACGGGTACCCTCTAGAGCCCTCTGGGACCCTTTTAGGACTTTCTTGGGCCCTTTTAGAATCACCAGGAACCTTCTAGAGCCCCCTGGGACCATTTTAGGGCCTTCTAGGACCCTTCTAGGACCACGAGAAACAATCTAGAGCTCTCTGGGACCCCTTTAGGGCATTCTAGGACCGTTCTAGGGCCCCCAGAGACCATTTAGAGCCCCCTGGGATGCCTTAGAGCCTTCGAGGACCCTACTAGGACCATGAGAAACCCTCTAGAGCCCCCTGGGACCCCCTTAGGACCTTCTAGGACACTTCTAGGGCCCCCAGGGACCCTCTAGGACCCCTGGGAGTGTTTAGGGCCTACTAGGACCCTTCTAGGATCACCAGGAACCCTCTAGAGCCCTCTGGGACCCACTTAGGGCCTTCTAGGACCCTTCTAGGACCACGAGGAACTCTCTTGAGCCCCCTGGGACTTGCTTAAGGCCTTCTAGAACCCTTCTAGGACCACGAGAAACGCTCTAGAGCCCCCTGGGACTCCCTTAGGGCCTTCTAGGATCATTGTAAGACCCTCGGGAACAATCTAGAGCCTCGTGGGACCCCTTAGAGCCTTCTAGGACATTTCTAGGACCACGAGGAACCCTCTAGAGCCTCCTGGGACCCACTTAGGGCCTTCTAGGACACTTCTAGGACCACCAGGAACCCTCTAGAGCTCCCTGGGACCCACTTAGGGCCTTCTAGGACCATTGTAATACCCCGCGGAACCCTCTAGAGCACCCTGGGTCCTATTTAGGGCCTTCTAGTACCCTTCTAGGGCCCCCAGGGACCTTCTAGAGCCCCCTGGGACCCCCTTAGGGCCTTCTAGGACCCTTCTAGGACAACGAGGAACCCTCTGGAGCCCCCTGGGACCCCCTTAGGACCTCCTAGGACCCTTCTAGTGCCCCCAGGGGCCCTCTAGAGCCCCCTGGGACCCCCTTAGGGCCTTCTAGGACCCTTCTAGGACCACGAGAAACCCTCTAGAGCCCCCTGGGACACACTTAGGGCCTTCTAGGACCATTTTAAGACTCCGGGGAACCATCTAGAGCCACCTGGGACCTCTTAGAGCATTCTTGGACACTTCTAGGACCACGAGGAACCTTCTAGGACCCCCTGGGACCCACTTAGGGCCTTCTAGGACTCTTCTAGGACCACGAGAAAACCAGCTAGAGCCCCCGGGACCCACTTAGGGCCTTCTAGGATCCTTCTCGGACCACCAGCAACCATCTAGAGCCCCCTGGGACCCTCTTAGGGCCTTCTAGGACTCTTCTAGGACCACGAGAAAACCAGCTAGAGCCCCCGGGACCCACTTAGGGCCTTCTAGGACTCTTCTAGGACCACGAGAAAACCAGCTAGAGCCCCCGGGACCCACTTAGGGCCTTCTAGGACCATGGTAAGGCCCCGGGGAACCATCTAGAGCACCCTGGGTACTCTTTAGAGCCTTCTAGTACCCTTCTAGGGACCCAGGGACCTTCTAGAGCCCCCTGGTTCAACTTAGAGCATTCTAGAACCCTTCTAGGACCACGAGGAACCCTCTAGAGCCCACTGGGACCCCCTTAGGGCCTTCTAGGACCCTTCTAGGGCCCCCAGGGCCCCTTTAGAGCCCCCTGGGACCATTTTAGGGCTTTCTAGGACCATTTTAAGACTCCAGAGATCAATATAGATCACCCTAGGACCACTTAGAGCATTCTAGGACCCTTCTAGGACACCAGGAACCTTCTAGAACCCCCTGGGACCCACTCTAGATCTATCTAGGACCTTTCTAGTGCCCCCTGGAACCCTTTAGAGCCCTCTGGGACCCACGTAGGGCCTTCTAGCACCCTTCTAGGACCACAAGGAACTCTCTAGAGCCCACTGGGACCCCCTTAAGGCCTACAAGGACGCTTCTAGGACCACAAGAAACCATCTAGAGCTCCCTGGGACCCACTTAGGGCCTTCTAGGATCATTGTAAGACCCCGGGGAACTCTCTACAGCCTCGTGGGACCACTTAGATCCTTGTAGGACCTTTCCAGGACCACGAGGAACTCTCTAGAGCCCCCTGGGACCCACTTAGGGCCTTCTAGGGCCCTTCTAGGGCCTTGAAGAACCCTCTAGATCCCCCTGAGACCCTTTAGGGCCTTCTAGGACATTTCTAGGACCACCAGGAACCGTAGAGTGCCCTCTGGGACCCTCTTAGGACTTTCTAGGGCCCTTCTAGGACCATGAAGAACTTTCTAGAGCCCCCTGGGACCCACTTAGGGCCTTCTAGAACCATTCTAGGACCACGAGGAAACCTCTAGAGCCCCCTGAGACCCCCTTAGGACCTTCTGGGACCCTTGTAGGACCACGAGAGACCTTCTAGAGCCCACTGGGACCCCCTTAGGGCATTCTAGGGCCCTTCTAGGAGCCTCAGTAACCCTCTAGAGCCCTCTGGGACCCCTTTAGGGCCTTGTAAGAAAATTCTATGACCACGAGAAACCTTCTAGAGCCCCCTGGGAACCACTTAGGCCTTTCTAGGACCATTTTAAGACCCCAGGATCCATCTACAGCCCCCTGGGACCCCCTTAGGGCCTACTAGGACCATAGTAAGACCCCAGGGAACCCTCTAGAGTCCCCTGGGAACGCTGTAGGGCCATCAAGGACCATTCTAAGGCCCCCAGGGACCCTCTAGTGTCCCCTGGGACCCACTTTGAGCCTTCTAGGACCCTTCTAGGAGCCCCAGGAACCTTCTACAGCCCCCTGGGACCACTTTAGGGCCTTCTAAGACCCTTCTAGGACCACGAGGAACCTTCTAGAGCCCCCTGGGAACCCCTTAGAGCCTTCTAGGACCCTTCTAGGAGCCCCAGAAACATTTAGAGCCCCCTGGGACTGACTTAGGGCCTTCTAGGTGTCTTCTAGGACCACGTGGAAGCCTCTCGAGACCCTGGGACCCCCTTAAGGCCTTCTAGGACCCTTCTAGGAGCACCAGGCACCCTCTAGAGCCCCCTAGGACCACCTTAGGGCCTTCTAGGGCCCTTCTTGGACCCCCAGGGACCCTTTACAGCCAACTGGGCCCCCCTTAGGGCCTTCTACAACTCTTCTAGTACCATGAAAAACCCTCTGGAGCCCCCTGGGACCCCCTTAGGGCTATCTAGGACCCTTCAAAGACCACGAGGAATCCTCTGGATCTCCCTGGGACCCCTTTAGGGCCTTCTAAGGCCCTTCTAGGACCACGAGAAACCCTCTAGAGCACTCTGGGACCCCCTTTGCGCCTTCTAGGAGACTTCTAGTGCCCCCAGGGAACATCTAGAGACGCCTGGGACCCCCATAGGGCCTTCTAGGACCTTTCTAGGACCACGAGGAATACTCTAGAGCCCCCTGGGACACACTTAGGGCCTTCTAAGACCCTTCTAGGACCACGAGGAATACTCTAGAGCCCCCTGGGACACACTTAGGGCCTTCTAAGACCCTTCTAGGACCACGAGGAACCATCTAGAGCCCCCTGGGACCCTTAGAACCTTCTAGGACGAATGTAAGACCCCGGGAAACTGTCTAGAGTCCTCTGGGACCAACTTAGGGCCTTCTAGGACCCTTCTATGACCACGAGAAACCACCTAGAGCGCCCTGGGACCCGCTTAGGGCCTTCTAGGACAATGGTAAGACCCCGGGGAACCCTCTAGAGCCCCCGGGACCCCTTTAGGGCCTTCTAAGACCATTTTAAGACCTTGGGGAACCCTGTAGAGCCCCCTGGGATCCCTTTAGGGCCTTCTAGGACCCTCCTAGGACCCACGGGTACCCTCTAGAGCCCTCTGGGACCCTTTTAGGACTTTCTTGGGCCCTTTTAGAATCACCAGGAACCTTCTAGAGCCCCCTGGGACCATTTTAGGGCCTTCTAGGACCCTTCTAGGACCACGAGAAACAATCTAGAGCTCTCTGGGACCCCTTTAGGGCATTCTAGGACCGTTCTAGGGCCCCCAGAGACCATTTAGAGCCCCCTGGGATGCCTTAGAGCCTTCAAGGACCCTACTAGGACCATGAGAAACCCTCTAGAGCCCCCTGGGACCCCCTTAGGACCTTCTAGGACACTTCTAGGGCCCCCAGGGACCCTCTAGGACCCCTGGGAGTGTTTAGGGCCTACTAGGACCCTTCTAGGATCACCAGGAACCCTCTAGAGCCCTCTGGGACTCACTTAGGGCCTTCTAGGACCCTTCTAGGACCACGAGGAACTCTCTTGAGCCCCCTGGGACTTGCTTAAGGCCTTCTAGAACCCTTCTAGGACCACGAGAAACGCTCTAGAGCCCCCTGGGACTCCCTTAGGGCCTTCTAGGATCATTGTAAGACCTTCGGGAACAATCTAGAGCCTCGTGGGACCCCTTAGAGCCTTCTAGGACATTTCTAGGACCACGAGGAACCCTCTAGAGCCTCCTGGGACCCACTTAGGGCCTTCTAGGACACTTCTAGGACCACCAGGAACCCTCTAGAGCTCCCTGGGACCCACTTAGGGCCTTCTAGGACCATTGTAATACCCCGCGGAACCCTCTAGAGCACCCTGGGTCCTATTTAGGGCCTTCTAGTACCCTTCTAGGGCCCCCAGGGACCTTCTAGAGCCCCCTGGGACCCCCTTAGGGCCTTCTAGGACCCTTCTAGGACAACGAGGAACCCTCTGGAGCCCCCTGGGACCCCCTTAGGACCTCCTAGGACCCTTCTAGTGCCCCCAGGGGCCCTCTAGAGCCCCCTGGGACCCCCTTAGGGCCTTCTAGGACCCTTCTAGGACCACGAGAAACCCTCTAGAGCCCCCTGGGACACACTTAGGGCCTTCTAGGACCATTTTAAGACTCCGGGGAACCATCTAGAGCCACCTGGGACCTCTTAGAGCATTCTTGGACACTTCTAGGACCACGAGGAACCTTCTAGGACCCCCTGGGACCCACTTAGGGCCTTCTAGGACTCTTCTAGGACCACGAGAAAACCAGCTAGAGCCCCCGGGACCCACTTAGGGCCTTCTAGGATCCTTCTCGGACCACCAGCAACCATCTAGAGCCCCCTGGGACCCTCTTAGGGCCTTCTAGGACTCTTCTAGGACCACGAGAAAACCAGCTAGAGCCCCCGGGACCCACTTAGGGCCTTCTAGGACTCTTCTAGGACCACGAGAAAACCAGCTAGAGCCCCCGGGACCCACTTAGGGCCTTCTAGGACCATGGTAAGGCCCCGGGGAACCATCTAGAGCACCCTGGGTACTCTTTAGAGCCTTCTAGTACCCTTCTAGGGACCCAGGGACCTTCTAGAGCCCCCTGGTTCAACTTAGAGCATTCTAGAACCCTTCTAGGACCACGAGGAACCCTCTAGAGCCCACTGGGACCCCCTTAGGGCCTTCTAGGACCCTTCTAGGGCCCCCAGGGCCCCTTTAGAGCCCCCTGGGACCATTTTAGGGCTTTCTAGGACCATTTTAAGACTCCAGAGATCAATATAGATCACCCTAGGACCACTTAGAGCATTCTAGGACCCTTCTAGGACACCAGGAACCTTCTAGAACCCCCTGGGACCCACTTAGATCTATCTAGGACCTTTCTAGTGCCCCCTGGAACCCTTTAGAGCCCTCTGGGACCCACGTAGGGCCTTCTAGCACCCTTCTAGGACCACAAGGAACTCTCTAGAGCCCACTGGGACCCCCTTAAGGCCTACAAGGACGCTTCTAGAACCACAAGAAACCATCTAGAGCTCCCTGGGACCCACTTAGGGCCTTCTAGGATCATTGTAAGACCCCGGGGAACTCTCTACAGCCTCGTGGGACCACTTAGATCCTTGTAGGACCTTTCCAGGACCACGAGGAACTCTCTAGAGCCCCCTGGGACCCACTTAGGGCCTTCTAGGGCCCTTCTAGGGCCTTGAAGAACCCTCTAGATCCCCCTGAGACCCTTTAGGGCCTTCTAGGACATTTCTAGGACCACCAGGAACCGTAGAGTGCCCTCTGGGACCCTCTTAGGACTTTCTAGGGCCCTTCTAGGACCATGAAGAACTTTCTAGAGCCCCCTGGGACCCACTTAGGGCCTTCTAGAACCATTCTAGGACCACGAGGAAACCTCTAGAGCCCCCTGAGACCCCCTTAGGACCTTCTGGGACCCTTGTAGGACCACGAGAGACCTTCTAGAGCCCACTGGGACCCCCTTAGGGCATTCTAGGGCCCTTCTAGGAGCCTCAGTAACCCTCTAGAGCCCTCTGGGACCCCTTTAGGGCCTTGTAAGAAAATTCTATGACCACGAGAAACCTTCTAGAGCCCCCTGGGAACCACTTAGGCCTTTCTAGGACCATTTTAAGACCCCAGGATCCATCTACAGCCCCCTGGGACCCCCTTAGGGCCTACTAGGACCATAGTAAGACCCCAGGGAACCCTCTAGAGTCCCCTGGGAACGCTGTAGGGCCATCAAGGACCATTCTAAGGCCCCCAGGGACCCTCTAGTGTCCCCTGGGACCCACTTTGAGCCTTCTAGGACCCTTCTAGGAGCCCCAGGAACCTTCTACAGCCCCCTGGGACCACTTTAGGGCCTTCTAAGACCCTTCTAGGACCACGAGGAACCTTCTAGAGCCCCCTGGGAACCCCTTAGAGCCTTCTAGGACCCTTCTAGGAGCCCCAGAAACATTTAGAGCCCCCTGGGACTGACTTAGGGCCTTCTAGGTGTCTTCTAGGACCACGTGGAAGCCTCTCGAGACCCTGGGACCCCCTTAAGGCCTTCTAGGACCCTTCTAGGAGCACCAGGCACCCTCTAGAGCCCCCTAGGACCACCTTAGGGCCTTCTAGGGCCCTTCTTGGACCCCCAGGGACCCTTTACAGCCAACTGGGCCCCCCTTAGGGCCTTCTACAACTCTTCTAGTACCATGAAAAACCCTCTGGAGCCCCCTGGGACCCCCTTAGGGCTATCTAGGACCCTTCAAAGACCACGAGGAATCCTCTGGATCTCCCTGGGACCCCTTTAGGGCCTTCTAAGGCCCTTCTAGGACCACGAGAAACCCTCTAGAGCACTCTGGGACCCCCTTTGCACCTTCTAGGAGACTTCTAGTGCCCCCAGGGAACATCTAGAGACGTCTGGGACCCCCATAGGGCCTTCTAGGACCTTTCTAGGACCACGAGGAATCCTCTAGAGCCCCCTGGGACCCACTTAGGGCCTTCTAAGACCCTTCTAGGACCACGAGGAACCATCTAGAGCCCCCTGGGACCCTTAGAACCTTCTAGGACGAATGTAAGACCCCGGGGAACCGTCTAGAGTCCTCTGGGACCAACTTAGGACCCTTTAGGTCCTTCTAGGACCCTTCTAGGGCCACCAGGGACACTCTAGAGCCCCCTGGGACCCCCTTAGGGCCTGCTAGGTGTCTTCTACGACCACGAGGAACTATCTAGAACCCCCTGGGGCCACTTAGGACCTTCTAGGACAATTGTATGACCCCGGGGAACCCCCTAGAGTCGTCTGGGACCCCCTTAGGGCCTACTAGAACCATTGTAAGACCCCAGGGAACACTCTAGAGTCCCCTAGGACTCCTTAAGGCCTTCTAGGACCCTTCTAGGACCACGAGAAACCCTCTAGAGCCCCCAGGGACTCCCTTAGGGCCTTCTAGGACCCTTCTAGGATCACCAGGATCCCTTTAGAGCCTTCTGGGACCCACTTAGGTCCTTCTAGTACCGTTCTAGGACCACGAGGAACTCTCTAGAGCCCCCTGGGACGCCCTTAGGGCCTTCTAGGACCCTTCTAGGACCACAAGAAACCATCTAGAGCTCCCTGGGAACCCCTTACGGCCTTCTAGGATCATTGTAAGACCCCGGGGAACCCTCTAGAGCTCCCTGGGACCTCTTTAGGCCCTTCTAGGGCCCTTCTAGGACCACCAGGGACACTCTAGAGCCCCCTGGGACCCCCTTAGGGCCTGCTAGGTGTCTTCTACGACCATGAGGAACCATCTAGAACCCCCTGGGACCACTTAGGACCTTCTAGGACAATTGTATGACCCCGGGGAACCCCCTAGAGTCATCTGGGACCCCCTTAGGGCCTACTAGGACCATTGTAAGACCCCAGGGAACACTCTAGAGTCCCCTAGGACTCCTTAAGGCCTTCTAGGACCCTTCTAGGACCACGAGAAACCCTCTAGAGCCCCCAGGGACTCCCTTAGGGCCTTCTAGGACCCTTCTAGGATCACCAGGAACCCTCTAGAGCCCCCTGGGACTCCTTAGAGCCTTCTAGGACCCTTCTATGAGTCCCTGAATCCCTCTAGAGCCCCATGGGACCCACTTAGGTCCTTCTAGGACACTTCAAACACCACCAGCATCTCTCTAGAGCCCCCTGGGAAGCATTTAGGGCCTTCTAAGACCCTTCTAGGACCACGAGGATCCCTCTAGAGCCCCCTGGGACCCCCTTAGGGCCTTCTAGGACAATTCTAGCGCCCCCAGGGACCCTCTAGAGCCCCCTGGGACACAGGGCCTTCTAGGAACCTTCTAGGACACAGGGAACCCTGAAGAGCCCCCTGGGACCCCCTTAGGGCTTTCTAGGGCCATGGTAAGACCCTGGGGAACCCTCCAGAGCACCCTGGGTCCTCTTTAGTGCCTTCTAGTACCCTTCTAGGGCCCCCAGGGACCTTCTAGAGCCCCCTGGTTACCCTTTGAGCCTTCTAGAACCATTCTAGGAGCCCCAGGAACCCTCTAGAGCCCGCTGGGACCCCCTTAGGGCCTTCTAGGACAATTCTAGGACCACAAGGAACCCTCTAGAGCCCCCTGGGACCCCTTTAGGGCCTTCTAGGACAATTCTAGGGCCGCCAGGGTCTGTCTAGAGCCCCCTGGGACCCCTTTAGGGCCTTCTAGGACCCTTCTAGGTCCACCAGGAACCCTCTAGAGCCCCCTGGGACCCACTTAGGGCCATCTAGGGGTCTTCTAGGACCACGAGTAACCATCTAGAGACCCGTGGGATGATTAAGGGCCTTCTAGGGGTCTTCTAGGACCACGAGTAACCATCTAGAGACCTGTGGGACCACTTAAGGGCCTTCTTGGACCCTTCTTGGTCCACCAGAGACCCTCTAGAGCCCCCTGGGACCACTTAGAGCCTTCTAGGTCCATTCTATGAGCCCCAGGAACCCCATAGAGCCCCCTGGGACCCCTTTAGGGCCTTCTAGGACCCTTCTAGGACCACCAGGAGCCCTCTAGAGCCCCCTAGGACCCACTTAGGGCCTTCTAGGACTATTCTAGTACCCCCAGGGACCCTCTAGAGCCCCCTGGGACCCTTTTAGGGCCTTCTAGGACCCTCCTAGGACCCACGGGTACCCTCTAGAGCCCTCTGGGACCCTTCTAGGGCTTTCTTGGACCCTTTTAGAATCACCAGGAACCCTCCAGAGTCCCCTGGGACCCTTCTAGGGCTTTCTAGGACCCTTCTAGGACCACGAGGAACCCTCTAGAGCCCCCTGGGACCATTTTAGGGCCTTCTAGGACCCTTCTAGGACCACGAGAAACCATCTATAGCTCTCTGGGAACCCTTTAGGGCGTTCTAGGACTCTTCTAGGGTCCCCAGAGACCGTCTAGAGCCCTCTGGGATGCCTTAGAGCCTTCGAGGACCCTTCTAGGACCACGAGGAACCCTCTAGAGCCCCCTGGGACCCCCTTAGGGCATTCTAGGACCCTTCTAGTGCCCCCAGGGACCCTCTAGAGCCCCCTGGGACCCCCTTATGGCCTTCTAGGACCCTTCTAGGACCACCAGGAGCCCTCTATAGCCCTCTGGGACACCTTTTGCACATTCTAGGACACTTCTAGTGCCCCCAGAGACCCTCTAGAGCTCCCTGGGAGTCTTTAGGGCCTACTAGGGCCCTTCTAGGATCACCAGGAACCCTCTAGAGCCCTCTGGGACCCACTTAGGGCCTTCTAGGACCCTTCTAGGACCACCAGGAACCCTCTAGAGCCCCCTGGGACCCCCTTAGGGCATTCTAGGACCATTCTAGGGCCCCCAGGGACCCTCTAGAGCCCCCTGGGACCCCCTTAGGGCTTTCTAAGACCCTTCTAGGACCACCAGGAGCCCTCTAGAGCCCTCTGGGACCCTCTTTGCGCCTTCTAGGACCCTTCTAGTGCCCCCAGGGACACTCTAGAGCCCCCTGGGACTCCTTAGGGCCTACTAGGACCCTTCTAGGACCACGAGAATCCCTCTAGAGCCCCCTGGGACCTCCTTAGGTCCTTCTAGGACCGTTCTAGGGTCACCAGGAACCCTCTAGAGCCCCCTGGGACCCCCTTAGGGCTTTCTAAGACCCTTCTAGGACCACCAGGAGCCCTCTAGAGCCCTCTGGGACCCTCTTTGCGCCTTCTAGGACCCTTCTAGTGCCCCCAGGGACACTCTAGAGCCCCCTGGGACTCCTTAGGGCCTACTAGGACCCTTCTAGGACCACGAGAATCCCTCTAGAGCCCCCTGGGACCTCCTTAGGTCCTTCTAGGACCGTTCTAGGGTCACCAGGAACCCTCTAGAGCTCTCTGGAACCCACTTAGGACCTTCTAGAACCGTTCTAGGACCATGAGGAACCCTCTAGAGCCCCCTGGGACTTGCTTAAGGCCTTCTAGAACCCTTCTAGGACCAGGAGAAACACTCTAGAGCCCCCTGGGACTCCCTTAGGGCATTCTAGGATCATTGTAAGACCCTGGGGAACCCTCAAGAGCCTCGTGGGACCCCTTAGAGCCTTCTAGGACCCTTCTAGGACCACGAGGATCCCTCTAGAGCCCCCTGGGACCCACTTAGGGCCTTCTAGGACCATTCTAGGACCACAAGGAACCGTCTAGAGCCCCCTGGGACAACTTAGGGCCTTCTAGGGCTCTTCTAGCGCCCCCAGTGACCCTCTAGACCCCCCTGGAACTTGCTTAAGTCCTTCTAGAACCCTTCTAGGGCCACGAGGAACCCTCTAGAGCCCCCTGGGACCCCCTTAGGGCCTTCTAGGTCCATGGTAAAACCCCGGGGAACCCTCTAGAGCACCCTGGGTCCTATTTAAGGCCTTCTAGTACACTTCTAGGGCCCCCAGGGACCTTCTAGAGCCCCCTGGGTCCCCTTAGGGCCTTTAAGGACCCTTCTAGGACCACGAGGAACCATCTAGAGCCCTCTGGGAACCCCTTAGGGCCTTCTAGGACCCTTCTAGGGCCCCCAGGGACCCTCTAGAGCCCCCTGGGACCCCCTTAGGGCCTTCTAGGAGACTTCTAGGACCACGAGAAACCCTCTAGAGCCCCCTGGGACCCACTTAGGACCTTCTAGGACCATTTTAAGTCTCCGGGGAACCATCTAGAGCCCCCTGGGACCCCTTAGAACATTCTAGGACCCTTCTATGACCACGAGGAACCTTCTAGAACCCCCTGGGACCCCCTTAGAGCCGTCTAGGACCCTTCTCGGACCACCAGGAACCCTCTAGAGCCCCCTGGGACTTGCTTAAGGCCTTCTAGGACTCTTCTAGGACCACGAGGAAACCAGATAGAGCCCCCTGGGACCCACTTAGGGCCTTCTAGGACCATGGTAAGACCCCGGGGAACCCTCTAGAGCACCCTGCGTCCTCTTTAGGGCCTTCTAGTACACTTCTAGGGACTCAGGGACTTTCTAGAGCCCCCTGGTTCCTTTTAGAGCCTTCTAGAACCCTTCTAGGAGCCCCAGGAACCCTCTAGAGCCCGCTGGGACCCCCTTAGGGCCTTCTAGGACTGTTCTAGGACCACAAGGAACCCTCTACAGCCGTCTGGGACCCCCTTAGGTCCTTCTAGGACCCTTCTAGACCCCCCAGGAACCCTCTAGATCCTTCTGGGACCCCCTTAGGGCCTTCTAGCACCCTTCTAGGACCACGAGGAACTCTCTAGAGCCCACTGGGACCCCCTTAAGAACTTCAAGGACCCTTCTAGGACCACAAGAATCTATCTAGAACCCCTTGGGACTCACATAGGGCCTTCTAGGATCATTGTAAGACCCTGGGGAACCATCTAGAGCGTCGTGGGACCACTTAGAGCCTTCTAGGACGATTCTAGTACTACGAGGAACCCTCTAGAGCCCCCTGGGACCCATTTAGGGCCTTCTAGGACCCTTCTAGGACCACGAGGAACCCTCTAGAGCCTCCTGGAACCACATAGGGCCTTCTAGGACCCTTTTTGGGACCACGAGGAATCCTTTAGATCCCCCGGGGACGTTTTTAGGGCCTTCTAGGACAATTCTAGGACCACCAGAAACCCTCTAGAGCCCCCTGGGACCATATTAGGGCCTTCTAGGGCCCTTCTAGGACCTCGACGAACCCTTTAGATCCCCCGGGGACCTTTTTAGGGCCTTCTAGGACAATTCTAGGACCACCAGGAACCCTCTAGAGCCATCTGGGGCCCTCTTAGGACATTCTAGTGCCCTTCTAGGACCACGAAGAACTTTCCATAGCCCCCTGGGACCCCCTTAGGACCTTCTGGGACCCTCCTAGATCACGAGGAACCCTCTCGACCCCCTGGGACCCACTTAGGGCCTACTAGGACTATTGTAAGACCCCAGGAACCCCTCTAGAGTCCCCTGGGAACACTTTAGGGCCTTCTAAGTCCCTTCTAGGACCACAAGGAACCTTCTAGAGCCCCCTGGGACCCCCTTAGAGCCTTCTAGGACCTTTCTAGGAGCCCCAGAAACCTTTAGAGCCCCCTGGGACTGACTTAGGGCATTCTAGGTGTCTTCTAGGACTCGTAGAACCCTCTCGAGCCCCCTGGAACCCCCTTAAGGCCTTCTAGGACCCTTCTAGGAGCACCAGGAACACTCTAGAGCCCCCTAGGACCCACTTAGGGCCTTCTAGAACCCTTCTTGGACCCCCAGGGACCCTCTAGAGCCCACTGGGCCCCACTTAGGGCCTTCTACGACCCTTCTAGAACCATGGGAAACCCTCTGGAGCCCCCTGGGACACCCTTAGGGCCTTCTAGGGCCCTTCTTGGACCCCCAGGGACCCTTTACAGCCAACTGGGCCCCCCTTAGGGCATTCTAGGACAATTTCAATACTCCAGGGAACAATCTAGAGCCCCTGGGTCCCCTTAGAGCATTCTAGGACCATTCTAGGAGACACAGGAACCCTCTAACACCCCCGGGACCCCCATAGGGCCTTCTAGGACCTTTCTAGGACAACGAGGAATCCTCTGGATCTCCCTGGGGCCCCCTTAGGGCCTTCTAGGACCCTTCTAGGACCACAAGGAACCCTCTAGAGCCCTCTGTGACACCTTTTGTGCCTCCTAGGAGACTTTTAGTGCCCCCAGGTACCCTCTAGACCCCCTGTGACCTATTTAGGGCCTTCTAGGACAATTCTAGGGCCCCCAGGGACACTCTAGAGCCCCGTGGGACCCCTTAGAGCATTCTAGGACACTTCTAGGAGCCCCAGGAACCTTCTAGAACCCTCTGGGACCCACTTAGGCCCTTCTAGGACCCTTCTAGGACCACCAGGAACCTTCTAAAGCCCTCTGGGACCCCCTTAAAGCCTTCTAGGACCCTTCTAGTGCTCCCAGGAAGCCTCTAGAGCCCCCTGGGACCCCTTTATGGCCTTCTAAGACCCTTCTAGGACCACAAGAAACGCTCTAGAGCCCCCAGGGACTCCCTTAGGGCCTTCTAGGACCCTTCTAGGATCACCAGGATCCCTTTAGAGCCTTCTGGGACCCACTTAGGTCCTTCTAGTACCGTTCTAGGACCACGAGGAACTCTCTAGAGCCCCCTGGGACGCCCTTAGGGCCTTCTAGGACCCTTCTAGGACCACAAGAAACCATCTAGAGCTCCCTGGGAACCCCTTACGGCCTTCTAGGATCATTGTAAGACCCCGGGGAACCCTCTAGAGCTCCCTGGGACCTCTTTAGGCCCTTCTAGGGCCCTTCTAGGACCACCAGGGACACTCTAGAGCGCTCTGGGACCCTCTTAGGGCCTTCTAGGACCCTTCTAGTGCCCCCAGGGACCCTCTAGAGCCCCCTGGGACCCCTTTAGGGCCTTCTATGACCCTTCTAGGGCCCCCAGGGACACTCTAGAGCCCCCTGGGACCCCCTTAGGGCCTGCTAGGTGTCTTCTACGACCACGAGGAACCATCTAGAACCCCCTGGGACCACTTAGGACCTTCTAGGACAATTGTATGACCCCGGGGAACCCCCTAGAGTCATCTGGGACCCCCTTAGGGCCAACTAGGACCATTGTAAGACCCCAGGGAACACTCTAGAGTCCCCTAGGACTCCTTAAGGCCTTCTAGGACCCTTCTAGGACCACGAGAAACCCTCTAGAGCCCCCAGGGACTCCCTTAGGGCCTTCTAGGACCCTTCTAGGATCACCAGGAACCCTCTAGAGCCATCTGGGACCCACTTAGGACCTTCTAGGACCCTTCTAGGACCACGAGAAACCATCTAGAGCCCCCTGGGACTCCTTAGAGCCTTCTAGGACCCTTCTAGGAGTCCCTGAATCCCTCTAGAGCCCCATGGGACCCACTTAGGTCCTTCTAGGACACTTCAAACACCACCAGCATCTCTCTAGAGCCCCCTGGGAAGCATTTAGGGCCTTCTAAGACCCTTCTAGGACCGCGAGGAACCCTCTAGAGCCCCCTGGGACCATTTTAGGGCCTTCTAGGTCCCTTCTAGGACCACTAGGAACCATGTAGACCCCCTGGGACCCTTTAGGACCTTCTAGGACCATTGTAAGACCATGGGGAACCCTGTAGAGCCCTCTGGGACCCCCTTAGGACCTTCTAGGACCCTTCTAGGACCACCAGGATCCCTCTAGAGCCCCCTGGAACCACCTTAGGGCCTTCTAAAACCCTTCTAGGACCTTGAGGAACCCTCTAGAGCTCTTTGGGACCCCTATAGAAGGGTCTGGAGGCCTTCAGAAGGGTCTGGATGGGCTCTAGAAAGGTCTGGGGGCCTTCAGAATGGCCCTGGGGGGATCTAGAAGGGTCTGGGAGCCTTCAGAAGGGCCCTGCGGGGATCTAGAAGGGTCTGGAGGCCTTCCGAAGGGTCCTGAGCGGCTCTAGAATGGTCTGGGGGCATTCAGAAGGGTCTGGATGGGCTCTAGAAGGGTCTGGGGTCCTTCAGAATGGCCCTGGGGGGATCTAGAATGGTCTGGAAGCCATCAGAAGGGCCCTGAGTGGCTCTAGAACCGTCTGGGGGCCTTCAGAATGGCCCAGGGGAACTAGAAGGGTCTGGAGGCCTTCAGAAGGGTCCTGAGCGGCTCTAGAAGGGTCTGGGGGCCTTCAGAAGGGTCCTGAGCGGCTCTAGAAGGGTCTGGGGGCCTTCAGAAGGGTCCTGAGGGGCTCTAGAAGGGTCCAACTTGGATCTAAAACGGTCTAGGGCCTTCAGATTGGTCCTGGGGGGCTCTAGAAGGGTCTTGGAACCTTCATAAAGGTCCTGACTGGCTCTAGAAGGGTTCTGAGGGGCTCTAGAAGGGTCTGGGGGCATTCAGAAGGGTCCTGAGGGGCTCTAGAAGGGTCTGGGAGCCTTTAGAAGGGTCCTCGGGGGCTCTAGAAAGTCATAGAAGGGTCTTAGAAGGCCCTAACAGCGTCCCAGGGTGCTCCAGAGGGTTTCCAGAAGTCTTAGAAGAGTCCTACAAGGACCTAAGGAGGTCCCAGGGGGCTCCAGAGGCTTCCTGGTGACTCTAGAAGGGTCCTTGAAAGCCCTAAGTGGGTCCCAGGTGGATCTAGCGGGTACCTGTGGGTTCTAGAAGGTTCCTAGAAAGTCGTAAGGGGGTCCCAGAGGGCTCTAGAGGGTTCCTGGTGGTCCTAGAAGGTTCCTAGAAGGTCCTAAGGGGGTCCCAGAGCGCTCTAGAAGTATCCTCGTGGTCGTAGAAGGTTCCTATAAGGTTCTAAGGGGGTCTCAGGGGGCTCTAGATGGTTCCTCGTGGTCCTAGGAGGGTCCTAGAAAGCCCTAAGTGGGTCCCAGGAGGCTCTAGAGGGTTCCTGGTGACTCTAGAAGGGTCCCAGTAAGCCCTAGAAATGTCCCAGGGGGCTCTAGAGGGTTCCTGGAGACCCTAGAAGAGTCCCAGAAAGCCCTAGAAGGGTCCCACGGGGCTCTAGAGGGTTCTCGTGGGTCCTAGAAGGGTTCTAGAAGGCCCTAAGGGTGCCCAGAGGACTCCAGAGGATGCTTCGTGGTCCTAGAAGAGCTCTAGAAGGCACTAAATGGGTCCAAGGTTGCTCTAGAGGGTTCCTCGTGGTCTTAGAAGCGTCCGAGAAGGCCCTAAGGGGTTCTGGGGGGCTCTAGAGGGTCCTTGGGGCACTAGAAGGTTCCTAGAAGGCATTAAGTGGGTCTCAGGTGTCTCTAGGGGTTTCCTCGTTGTCCTAGAAGGGACCTAGGAGGCCCTAAGTTGGTCCCAGGGGGCTCTAGAGGGTTCCATGTGTTCCTAGAATAACCCAGAAGGCCCTAAGGAGGTCCCAGGTGGATCTAGATGGTTTATCGTGGTCCTAGAAGGGTCATAGAAAGCTCTAAGGGGGTCCTAGGGAGCTCTAGAGGGTTCCTTGTGGTGCTAGAATGTTCCTAGAAGGCTCTAAGGGGGTCCCAAAGAGCTCTAGAGGGTTCTTCGTGGTCTTAGAAGCATCTGAGAAGGCCCTAAGGGGGTCCCAGGGGGCTCTAGAAGGTCCCTGGGGGCCCTAGAAAGGACCTAGAAGGCCCTAAGAAGGTCCCAGGTGCCTCTAGAGAGTTCCTCGTGGTCTTAGAAGGGTTCTAGAAGGCCCTAAGGGGTCCCAGGGGGCTCTAGAGGGTCCCTGGGACACTAGAAGTGTCCTAGAAGGCCCTAAGTGGGTCTCAGGGTGCTCTAGGGGGTTCCTCGTTGTCCTAGAAGTGTCCTAGGAGGCCCTAAGTGGGTCCCAGGGGGCTCTAGAGGGCTCTTGGTGACTCTAGAAGTCTCCTATAAAGCTCTAGAAGGGTCCCGGGGGCTCTAGAAGGTACATGGTGACACTAGACGGGTCCTAGAAAGACCTAGAATGGTCCCAGAGGGCTCTAGAGGGTTCCCTTGGGTCCTAGAAGGGTCCTAGAAGGCCCTAAAGGGCTCCCAAGGGGGTCTAGATGGTTCCTCGTGGTCCTAAAAGGGTCTTAGAAGGCCCTAAATGGGTCCCAGGAGGCTCTAGAGGGTTCCTCGTGGTTCTAAAAGGGTCCTAGAAGGCCCTAAGGGGGTCCCAGGGGTCTCTAGAGGGTTTCTCGTGGTCCTAGAATGGTCCTAGAAAACACTAAGGGGGTCCCAGGGGGTTCTACATGGTTTCTCGAGGTCGTAGAAGGGTCCTAGAAGGGACTAAGTGGGTCGCAGGGGGGTCTAGAGGGTTCCTGGGGCTCCTAGAAGGGTCCCAGTAGTCTCTAAGTGGTCCCAGGGTTCTCTAGAGGGTTTCTCGTGGCCCTAGAAAGGTCCTAGAAGGTCCTAAGTTGGTCCCAGGGGGCTCTAGAAGGTCCTTTGGGGTCCTAGAAGGGTCCTAGAAGGCCCTAAGGTGGTCCCAGGGGGCTCTAGAGGGTTCCTGGTGCCTCTACAAGGGTCTTAGAAAATCCTAGAAATTTCCCAGGGGGTTCTAGATGGTTCCTTGTAGTTCTAGAAGTGTTCTAGAAGGCCGTTAATGGGTCCCATGGGGCTCTAGAGGGTTCCTGGGGCTCCTAGAAGGGTCCTAGAAGGCTCTAAGGGGGCCCCAGGGTGCTCTAGAAGGTCCCTGGGGGCACTAGAAGGGTCCTAGAAGGCACTAAATCGGTCCCAAGGGGCTCTAGAGGGTTCCCTGGCATCTTACAATGGTCCTACATGGCCCTAAGTTGTCCCAGGAGGCTCTAGAGGGTTCCATGTGTTCCTAGAATAACCCAGAAGGCCCTAAGGAGGTCCCAGGTGGCTCTAGATGGTTTCTCGTTGTCCTACAAGGGTCATAGAAGGCTCTAAGGGGGTCCTAGGGAGCTCTAGAGGGTTCCTCGTGGTGCTAGAATGTACCTAGAAGGCTCTAAGGGGGTCCCAGGTGGCTCTAGAGGGTTCTTTGTGGTCTTAGAAGTGTCCGAGAAGGCCCTAAGTGGGTCCCAGAGGGCTCTAGAAGGTCCCTGGGGGCCCTAGAAATGTCCTAGAAGGCCCTAAGGAGGTCCCAGGTGCCTCTAGAGAGTTTCTCGTGGTCTTAGAAGGGTTCTAGAAGGCCCTATGGGGTCCCAGGGGGCTCTAGAGGGTCCCTGGGGCACTAGAAGTGTCCTAGAAGGCCCTAAGTTGGTCTCAGGGTGCTCTAGGGGGTTCTTCATGTCCTAGAAGTGTCCTAGGAGGCCCTAAGTGGGTCCCAGGGGGCTCTAGAGGGCTCCTGGTGACTCTAGAAGTCTCCTATAAAGCTCTAGAAGGGTCCCAGAAGGCTCTAGAGGTTTCCTGGTGACACTAGAAGGGTCCTAGAAAGACCTAGAATGGTCCCAGAGGGCTCTAGAGGGTTCCCTTGGGTCCTAGAAGGGTCCTAGAAGGCCCTAAAGGGGTCCCAAGGGGGTCTAGATGGTTCCTCGTGGTCCTAAAAGGGTCCTAGAAGGCCCTAAAGTGATCCCAGGGGGCTCTAGAGTGTCCCTGGGGGCCCTAGAAGGGTCCTAGAAGGCCCTAAAGGAGTCCCAGGGGTGACTAGATGGTTCCTCGTGGTCCTAGAAGGGTTCTAGTATGCACTAAGAGGGTCCCAGAGGGTTCTAGATGGTTCCTCGTGGTCCTAGAATGGTCCTAGAAGGCACTAAGTGGGTCCCAGGGGGCTCTAGAGAGTTCCTGGAAGGGTTCTAGAAGGATCTAAGGGGTCCCAGGGGGCTCTAGAGGGTTCCCCGGGATCTTACAATGGTCCTAGAAGGCCCTAAGTGGGTCCAGGGGTCTTTGAATGGTTTCTCATGGTCCTAGAAGGGTCCTAGAAGGCCCTAATTGGGTCCCAGGGGGCTCTAGAGGGTCCCTCGTGGTCCTAGTATGTTCCTAGGAGGCCCTAAGGGTGTCCCAGGGGGCTCTAGAGGGTTCCTCGTGGTCCTAGTATGTTCCTAGGAGGCCCTAAGGGGGTCCCAGGGGGCTCTAGAGGATCCAAGGGGGCCCCAGAGAGGTCCCTGGGGCCCCTAGAAAGGTCATAGAAGGCTCTAAAGGGGTCCCAGGGGGCTCTAGAGGCTTCCTGCGGCTTCTAGAAGGGTCCTAGAAGGCCCTAAGTGGTTCCCAGGGTGCTCTAGAGGGTTCCTGGGGCTCCTAGAAGGGTCCTAGAAGGCTCTAAGGGGGTCCCAGGGGGCTCTAGAGGGTTTCTGGTGACTCTAGAAGTGTCCTAGAAGGCCCTAAGTGGGTTCCAGGGGGCTCTAGAGGGTTTCCGGGGGTCTTACGATGGTCCTAGAAGGCCCTAAGGGGGTCCCAGGTGGCTCTAGAGGGTTCCTCGTGGTCCCAGAATGTTCCTAGGAAGCCCTGAGTGGGTCCCAGTGGGCTCTAGTGGGTCCTCGTTGTCCTAGAAGGGTCCTGGTAGGCCCTAAGGGGGTCTCAGGGGTCTCTAGATGGTTCCTGGTGGTCCTAGAAGTGTCCTAGTAGACCCTAAGTGGGTCCCAGAGGGCTCTAGAGGGTTCCTTGTGGTCTTAGAATGTTCCTAGGAGGCCCTGAGTGGGTCCCAATGGGCTCTAGTGGGTCCTCGTGGTCCTAGAGGGGCCCATGTAGGCCCTAAGGGGGTCCCAGGGGGTTCTAGAGTGTCCATAGGGGTGATAGAAGGGTCCTAGCAGGCCCTAAGTGTGTCCCAGGGGGATCTAGAGGGTTTCTCGTGGACCTAGAAGGGTCCTAGAAGGCCCTAAGGGGGTCCCAGGGGGCTCAAGAGGGTTCCTGGGGTTCCTAGAAGGGCCCTAGAACCGTCTAAGTGGTTCCAGGGGTCTCTAGAGTGTCCCTGGGGGCCCTAGAAGGGTCCTAGAAGGCCCTAAAGTGGTCCCAGGGGGCCCTAGATTGTTTCTCATGGTCCTAGAATGGTCCTAGAAGGACCTAAGGGGGTCCCAGGAGGCTCTAGAGTGTTCCTGGGGTGCCTAGAAGGGCCCTAGAATGGTCTAAGGGGTACCAAGGGGCTCTAGAGTTTCCCTGGGCACCCTAGAAGGGTCCTAGAAGGCACTAAAGGGGTTCCAGGGGACTCTAGAGGGTTCCCCGTGGTCTTACGATAGTCCTAGAAGGCCCTAAGTGGGTCCCAGGGAGCTCTAGAGGGTTCCTGGTGGTCATAGAAGGGTCCTAGAAGGCCCTAAATGTGTCCCAGGGGGCGCTAGAGGGTTCCTATGGTTCCTAGAAGGGTCCTAGAAGGCTCTAAAAGGTCCCAGATGGCTCTAGAGGGTCTCTGGGGGCACTAGAAGGGTCCCAGAAGGCCCTAAAGGTGTCCGAGGGGCATATAGAGGGTTTTTCCGGGTCTTACAATGGTCCTACAAGGCCCTAAGGGGGTCTTAGTGGGCTCTAGATGGTTTCTCATGGTCCTAGATGGGTCCTAGAAGGCACTAAGTGGGTCCCAGGGGGCTCTAGAGAGTTCCTGGGGTTCCTGGAAGGGTTTTAGAAGGATCTAAGGGGTCCCAGGGGGCTCTAGAGGGTTCCCCGGGATCTTACAATGGTCCTAGAAGGCCCTAAGTGGGTCCAGGGGGCTCTGAATGGTTTCTCATGGTCCTAGAAGGGTCCTAGAAGGCCCTAAGGGGGTCCTAGGGGGCTCTAGAGGGTCCCTTGTGGTCCTAGTATGTTCCTAGGAGGCCCTAAGGGGGTCCCAGGGGGCTCTAGAGGATCCAAGGGGGCTATAGAATGGTCCCTGGGGCCCCTAGAAAGGTCATAGAAGGCCCTAAAGGGGTCCCAGTGAGCTCTAGAGGGTTCCCGAGGGTACTGGAAGGGTCCTAAAGTGCCCTAAAGGGGTCCCAGGGGGCTCTAGAGGGCTCCTGGGGCTCCTAGAAGGGTCCTAGAAGTCCCTAAGGGGTTCCCAGGGTGCTCTAGAGGGTTCCTGGGGCTCCTAGAAGGGTCCTAGAAGTCCCTAAGGGGGTCCCAGGGGGCTCTAGAGGATTCCTGGTGACTCTAGAAGTGTCCTAGAAGGCTTTAAAATGTCCCTGATGGCTCTAGAGGGTCCCTGGGGCCATAGAATGGTTCTAGAAGGCCCTAAGGGGGTTCCAGGGGGCTCTAGAAGGTTCCCCGGGGTCTTACAATGGTCCTAGAAGGCCCTAAGGGGGTCCCAGGGGTCTCTAGAGGGTTCCTGCGGCACCTAGAAGGGTCCAAGAAGGCCCTAAGTGGGTCCCAGGGGGCTCTAGAGGGTCTCTTGTGGACCTAGAAGGGTCCTAGAAGGACCTAAGGGGGTCCCAGGGGGCTGTGGATGATTCCCCAGGGTCTTACATTGGTCCTAGAAGGCCCTAACGGGGTCCCAGGGGGCTCTAGATGGTTTCTCGTCGTCCTAGAAGGGTCCTAAAAGGCCCTAAGAGGGGCCCAGGGGGCTCTAGAGGGTTCCTGATGGTCCTAGAAGTGTCCTAGCAGGCCCTAAGGGGGTCCCAGGGGGCTCTGGAGGATTCCTGGTGGTCCTAGAATTGTCCTAGTAGGCCCTAAGGGGGTCCCAGAGTGCTCTAGATTGTTTCTTGTGGTCCTAGAAGGGTCCTAGAAGGCCTTAAAAAGGTCCCAGGGGCTCGAGAGGGTTCCTCGTGGTCCTAGAAGGGTCCTAGAAAGCCCTAAGTAGGTCCCAGGGGGCTCTGGAGGGTTCCTCATGGTCCTAGAATGTTCCTAGAAGGCCCTAAGGGGGTCCCAGGGTGCTCTAGAGGGTTCCTGGTGGTCATAGAAGGGTCCTAGAAAGCCGTAAGTGGGTCCCAGGGGGCTCTAGAGGGTTCCTGGGGCTCCTAGAAGGGTCCAAGAAGGCTCTGAAAGGTCCCAGATGGCTCTAGATGCTCACTGGGGGCCCTAGAAGGGTCCTAGAAGGCCCTAAGTGGGTCCCAGGGGGCTCTAGAGGGTCTATGGGGGTCCTTGAAGGGTCCTAGAAGGCCCTAAGTGTGTCCCAGGGGACTCTAGATGGTTTCTTGTGGTCCTAGAAGGGTCCTAGAAGCCTCTAAGTGGGTCCCAGGGGACTCTAGATGGTTTCTTGTGGTCCTAGAAGGGTCCTAGAAGCCTCTAAGTGGGTACCAGGGGGCTCTAGATGGTTCCTCGTGGTCCTAGAAGGGTTCTAGAACGCACTAAGTGGGTCCCAGAGGGTTCTAGATGGTTTCTCGTGGTCCTAGAAGGCTCCTAGAAGGCCCTAAGGCAGTCCCAGGTGTCTCTAGACAGTTCCTGGGGTTCCTGGAAGGGTTCTAGAAGGATCTCAGGGGTCCCAGGGGGCTCTAGAGGGTTCCTGGTGCTCCTAGACGGGCCCTAGAAGGCTCTAAAAGGTCCCAGATGGCTCTAGAGCGTCACTGACGGCCCTAGAAGGGTCCTTGAAGCCCTAAATGGGTCCCAGGGGGCTCTAGAGGTTTCCCCGGGGTCTTACAAAGGTCCTAGAAGGCCATAAGTGGGTCCCAGGGGGTGCTAGAGGGTTCCTCGTGGTCCTAGAAGGGTCCTAGAAGGCCCTAAAGGGGTCCCAGGGGGCTCTAGAGGGTTCCTGGTGGTCCTAGAAGGGTCCTAGAAGGCCCTAAGTGGGTCGCTGTGGGCTCTAGATGGTCCCTGGTTACTCTAGAAGGGTCCTACAAAGCCCTAAGTTTGTCCCAGGGACTCTAGAGGGTTCCTCGTGGTCCTAGAAGGGTTCTAGAAGGCCCTAAAGGGGTCCCAGTGGCACCTAGAGGGTTCCTTGTGGTCCTGGAACGGTCCTAGAATGCCCTAAGGGGGTCCCAGGGGTCTCTAGAGGGTTCCTGGGGCTTCAATAAGGGTCCTAGAAGGCCCTAAGTGGGTCCCAGGGGTCTCTAGAGGGTCTCTTGTGGGAGCAGTAAAAGGGTCCTAGGAGGCACAAAAGGGGTCGCAGAGGGCTCTAGATGGTTCCTGGTGGTCCTAGAAGGGTCCTAGAAGGCCCTAAGTGGGTCCCAGGGGGTTCTAGAGAGTTTCTGGGTCTCCTAGAATGGTTCTAGAATGCTCTAAGGGGTCCCAGGGTGCTCTAGATGGATCCCCGGAGTCTTAAAATGGTCCTAGAAGGCGCTAAGTGGGTCCCAGGGGGCTCTAGATGGTTCCTGGTGGTCCTAGATGTGTCCTAGTACGCCCTAAGGGGGTCCTAGGGGCTCTAGATTGTTCCTCGTGGTCTTAGCAGAGTCCGAGAAGGCACTAAGTGGGTCCCAGGGGGCTCTAGATGGTCCCTGGTTACACTGAAATGGTCCTAGAAAGCCCTAGAATGGTTCCAGGGGGATTTAGAGGGTTCCTCGTGGTCCTAGAAGGGTCCTAGAAGGCCCTAAGGGGTTCCCAGGGGTCTCTAGAGGGTTCCTGGGGCTCCTAGAAGGGTCCTAGTAGGCTCTAAGGGGGTCCTAGGGGGCTCTAGAGGGTCTCTCGTAGTCCTAGAAGGGTTCTAGAAGGTCCTAAGGGGCTCCCAGGGGGCTCTAGAGGGTTCCCCAGGGTCTTACATTGGTCCTAGAAGGCCCTATAGGGGGTCACCGGGGGCTCTAGATGTTTTCTCGTGGTCCTAGAAGGGTCCTAGAAGGCCCTAAGGGGGGCCTGGGGGTCTCTAGATGGTTCCTGGTGGTCCTAGAAGTGTCCTAGTAGGCCCTAAGTGGTCCCAGGGGGCTCTAGAGGGTTCCTTGTGGTCTTAGAAGAGTCCGGGAAGGCCCTAAGTGGGTCCCAGGGTGCTCTAAAGGGTTCCTGGGGCTCCTAGAAGGGTCCTAGAAGGCCCTAAGTGAGTTCCAGGGGGCTCTAGAGTGTTCCGGGTGACTCTAGAAGTGTCCTAGAAGGCTTTAAAATGTCCCAGATGGCTCTAGAGGGTCCCTGGGGGCCCTAGAATGGTCCTAGAAGGCCCTAAGGGGGTTCCAGGGGGTCTAGAAGGTTCCCCGGGGTCTTACAATGGTCCTAGAAGGCCCTAAGGGGGTCCCAGAGGGCTCTAGACTGTCCCTCGTGGTCCTAAAAGAGTCCTAGAAGGCCCAAAGGGGGCCCCAGGGGGCTCTAGTTGGTCCTCGTGGTCCTAGAAGGGTCCTAGAAGGCTCTAATGGGACCCAGGGTGCTCTAGTGTGTCCCTGGGGGCCCTAGAATGGTCCTAGAAGGCTCTAGAAGCGTCCCAGGGGGCTCTAGAGGGTTCCCGTGGGACGTAGAAGGGTCCTAGAAGACTCTAAGGGTGTCTCAGTGGGCTCTAGAGGGTGCCTGGTGACTCTAGATATGTCCTAGAAAGCCCTAGAATGGTCCCAGGGGGCTCTAGAGGACTCCTTGTGACAGCAGATGGGTCCTAGAAAGCCCTAGAAGGGCCCCAGGGGGCTCTAGAGGGTTCCCGTGGCCCCGAGAAAGGACCTAGAAGGACCCAAAGGGGTCCCGGGGGCTCGAGAGGGCTCCTCGTGGTCCTAGAAGGGTCCTAGAAGGCCCTAAGTGGGTCCCAGGGGGCTCTGGAGGGTTCCTCATGGTCCTAGAAAGTTCCTAGAAGCACCTAAGTGGGTTCCAGGGCACTCTAGAGGGTTCCTGGGTCTCCTAGAAGGGTCCTAGAAGGCTCTAAAAGGTCCCAGGGGGCTCTAGAGGGTCCCTCGTGGTCCTAGTGTGTTCCTAGGAGGCCCTAAGGGGGTCCCAGTGTGCTCTGGAGTGTTCCTCGTGGTCCTAGTATGTTCCTAGGAGGCCTTAAGGGGGTCCCAGGGGGCTCTAGAGGGTTCCCTGTGGTCCTAGTGTTAGCAGAATGACAAACACATAACCACACTAGGAGGTTATATGTGGTGCTTTATTTCGAGGCCCCAGGAACCAGGGGTACGCACCCAGATCTGGTTCCAAAGACCGTCACATAGCGTCCGCTTTTTATTCTCTAAAAGTTTCGCAATCTATTGTATATTCAACAGGTTACTTCATTATCTAATACATATGCATAGGCAGGTTACTTCATCGCCTTATTGCGACATCAGTCTCTATTGCGCCTGCGTAGCCCCCCTCTGGTGGTCGTCCTGATGAAGTAAGTAGTCTTCCTCAGATGAAGTAAGTAGTCTTCCTCGCATTGTCTTTATTACATCTTGTTCTTTTGGCAAACTCGTCGGTTTTTCTTGGCTGGACCCGCACTTATCTCCACTTGACCGCTCAGGTATATCTTTCTTGCCTCCTGAAACCTATTCTTCTGTCCTTCACAAGATTTATGATGGTCTTTTGGCTGCTGCAGGTGTATGTTCTACTTGGGTAGGGTAGCTAGTACGTACTTTTCCTAAGCACACCTGGATCCTATTTGTTACATGAGGTCCTTTGAGCAAGTACCTCGGGTCTGTTGCTAGGATATGTTAAGAATCAACAGAATCATGAAATTTTACATTCAGTCTTAGTTCCTGATTAGTCGATGATCAGTGTTTTATTCTACTTTAAGTGTAACTTTCCTAGCATTTCCCCCCTTTGAAAATACTTCACTTTAGCAAGTATTTTCATTTTATGTAACTGTTTCTTGGTAAGTTGATGGGGGTATTGGGTGCTGTGGATATTCTCGTGTCACTGCTCTAATAATTTTGTGTGTCTAGTTTTGTTTGCGAGTAATTTCTCTCCGGATACATAAATATACCAGATAGATTGTAAGGAATATAAGCAAAAGTGTGAATAACGTTTGAATGAGAGAGTGTATCCAGCCAGTAAGATGGATGCCTAATCTATCAAATAATGCCTCAACCCAATTTTGACCAATTTCTTCTTTCTCTTTTTCAGTTTCTTCTTCTATTTTTCCCAATTGCGAGATATCATATTCCACATCGGCTGTGACATTAGGTATATGCACACAGCAGTGATCAGTTTGATCTTTGAGATATCTACAGACACTATGTTCTTTTAACAAGAGCATGTCTAATGCCATTCTGTTCTGCAAAGTCATTTTCGTTGTTGCTTGTAGTTGCAAGTTTAAATCTCGAAATCCCTTCTTTGTTATTTTTGCCAATCTTTCAGTTTGTCCAATTAGTTTGTAAATTATTTTTCTATTACGATACGTCGCTATTTGGGCAAAAAGGGATTCTAATGCCCATCTCACTTTAATTCCTGTCTCAGGCTCTTGCCAAGTGTCATCTATGTCTCTAATATCATTTTCTATGTTTCTTTTAGCACGAATTTGTAAAGTTTCCAATTTACCTCTTTCCCTGTGGCCTCCACTATTGTAGTAGTTTTATTTCCTATTTTTCCATATAAATCATTTAAAACTGAATATGTTGCGCCAGTATCCACCAAAAATTGCACCTCTTCCCCTCCTAATTTTATTTTCACTAGGGGTTCACTGCTTTCTAAATCTAGTCAGCTTTGGTTTTCATAATTTCCCAGAACCATCATTTTTGCTGCCTCTGCATTTCTAAATGAACTCCCTGTTTGTCTTATGCTTTGTGGACATTCATTTTTCCAGTGTCCTTCCTGCTTGCAGTACGCGCACTGGTTGAGCCCTAATCTGGCCGGATAATTGAGCCCAAATCCTCTTCCCCGTCCGCGCACCATTCCTCTTCCCCTACCTCGGTTCCCAAATTCATTCTGACCTCTACTTTGCATCACCGCCAATAGGTGCCGTTGTTGCCTTTGTGCACTATCTTTTTCACGATTGTTGTACACCTTCCAGGCAACTTCCAGCAATCTATCTAAGTCTCGCAACTCCGCACTTTCTAATTTTTGCAGTTTCTTTCTAATATCATCTTGCGACTGTCCTAAGAAAATCAAAGCTAACTGGGCTTTAGCCTGTTCTGTCTCCACGTCCAAATCAGTGAATTTCCTAGCCACTTCTTTCAACCACTCTAAAAATGCAGAGGGAGACTCCGTCTTCTCCTGTTTAACACTATACAGCTTTAACTAATTAATTGTTTGGGGCATAGCATTCTGTATTCCAACAACTACCCATTCCTGGTACCTTCTCAAATTCCTCGTTCTTCCCATAATATTATAATCCCACATGGGATCTTCAAGAGGAAAGTTCTGATCAACTGTCCCAGTGACAACACCCTGTCTAATATCTTCCCTGACCCGTTCACGGGCAGTTCTCAACACCATCTCCTTTTCTGTAGAATCCATCAAAGTGTCCAATAATACCTGAATATCATTCCAATCAGGATTCTGAGTCTTTAGAATCATTTTTACTACCCTTGCTACCTTATCTGGGTTTTCTCGATAAACTCCAGCAGACTGTTTCCAAAGCATCAAATCTCCTGGCGTAAAAGGCACTTTAACATATACCGGACCCTCCGCTCCGACCCCCTGACGCAGTGGTGCTAGTAATGCCTTAGATGGCTGACGTTCAGCCTCCCTCCCCTGGATTTCTCTTTGCCGCGTTCGATGAGAGATCGGAGTACCTGGATAAACTTGTTCCTCCTCATATTCGCATTTTCTATCCCCCTCCTTTCTGTCCCTCCCCTCATTACCCGATCCCCCCTCCCTGGGGTCTGGGGCTGAAGGGGTTATCAATAAATCAAAATCATCATCTTGCTGATGTCGTGAAGCATTTTCTACTGCTAAACATTTTATGCACTTTTTCTCAGCCACACAACCATCACATTGCCCATTTGATTTTACACTGACAACCATTAGTCCGCATGCTCTTTTCCATTCATCATTCCGCCTTAAAATAAAAAACAGTTCTACATATGGTACTTCATCCCATTTTCCCTCTCGTCTACAAAACAACATTAACTGAAAAATCGTATTATAATCTAGAGTCCCGTTTTCTGGCTAATGAACCTGGTCTTCTAATTCATATTGTGTCCACCAGACATTACAATATTCAATCAACTTTCCTTTTTGCATATCCTGCCCAAATCCTCCCTCCTTCCAGTGACTCAAAATACATCTTAATGGAGATGACTTAGGTATTGACATTGTGGTTGAGTTTTTGTTGTTTTTTGTTTGTTTGTTTTTCTCTTTTTTTTTTTTTTTTTTTTTTTTTTAGTTTTTCTTCCTTTTTCTCTTTTTCTCTTTTTACTACAAACAGCTTAAAATGAATTAACTAGACAGGAAAGTATAAATTACTGAGAGCAGAACAAAACTACAAAATACCAGAAATACCAGAATTCCGGAATTACCAGACCAGACCACTGATGCCGAACCTGCAGAGCTTTCGCCACTGTCTTATGGACAGTGCCTAGGCTTCCCGTCGGAGCTCCTGAGCCCAACCAAGCGCAGCTTTCGCCGCGTCTAACAGGCAGGCTTTACCAGACCCTTGAGCCCAACCAAGCGCAGCTTTCGCCGCGTCTAACAGGCAGGCTTTACCAGACCCTTGAGCCCAACCAAGCGCAGCTTTCGCCACGTCTAACAGGCAGGCTTTACCAGACCCTTGAGCCCAACCAAGCGCAGCTTTCGCCGCGTCTGACAGGCAGGTTTTACCAGACCCTTGAGCCCAACCAAGCGCAGCTTTCGCCGCGTCTGACAGGCAGGCTTTACCAGACCCCTGAGCCCAACCAAGCGCAGCTTTCGCCGCGTCTGACAGGCAGGCTTTACCAGACCCCTGAGCCCAACCAAGCGCAGCTTTCGCCGCGTCTGACAGGCAGGCTTTACCAAACCCCAAATGGTACCATTCTAGATAAAGCACTGTGTCTTACCAATATCCCTGGTCCGTCGGGAGCAGCGGAGGTCGGTCGCGGTCGATGGCTCCCCGAGAATCACTCGGTGCCGGCTGGAGCAGAATCGATGCGCGAGTCGCCTCAGCAATGCCCGCGAGGTCCCATCTGGGTCGCCAAAAACTGTTAGCAGAATGACAAACACATAACCACACTAGGAGGTTATATGTGGTGCTTTATTTCGAGGCCCCGGGAACCAGGGGTACGCACCCAGATCTGGTTCCAAAGACCGTCACATCGCGTCCGCTTTTTATTCTCTAAAAGTTTCGCAATCTATTGTATATTCAACAGGTTACTTCATTATCTAATACATATGCATAGGTAGGTTACTTCATCGCCTTATTGCGACATCAGTCTCTATTGCGCCTGCGTAGCCCCCTCTGGTGGTCGTCCTGATGAAGTAAGTAGTCTTCCTCAGATGAAGTAAGTAGTCTTCCTCGCATTGTCTTTATTACATCTTGTTCTTTTGGCAAACTCGTCGGTTTTTCTTGGCTGGACCCGCACTTATCTCCACTTGACCGCTCAGGTATATCTTTCTTGCCTCCTGAAACCTATTCTTCTGTCCTTCACAAGATTTATGATGGTCTTTTGGCTGCTGCAGGTGTATGTTCTACTTGGGTAGGGTAGCTAGTACGTACTTTTCCTAAGCATACCTGGATCCTATTTGTTACATGAGGTCCTTTGAGCAAGTACCTCGGGTCTGTTGCTAGGATACGTTAAGAATCAACAGAATCATGAAATTTTACATTCAGTCTTAGTTCCTGATTAGTCGATGATCAGTGTTTTATTCTACTTTAAGTGTAACTTTCCTAGCACTAGAAGGGTCCTAGAATGCCCTAAGTGGGTCCCAGGGGTCTCTAGAGGGTTCCTGCGGCACCTAGAAGGGTCCAAGAAGGCCCTAAGTGGGTCCCAGGGGTCTCTAGAGGGTTCCTGCGGCACCTAGAAGGGTCCAAAAAGGCCCTAAGTGGGTCCCAGGGGGCTCTAGAGGGTCTCTTGTGGTCCTAGAAGGGTCCTAGAAGGCCCTAAGGGGGTCCCAGGGGGCTGTGGAGGGTTCCCCAGGGTCTTACATTGGTCCTAGAAGGCCCTAACGGGGTCCCAGGGGGCTCTAGATGGTTTCTCGTGGTCCTAGAAGGGTCCTAAAAGGCCCTAAGAGGGGCCCAGGGTGCTCTAGAGGGTTCCTGATGGTCCTAGAAGTGTCCTAGCAGGCCCTAAGTGGGTCCCAGGGGGCTCTGGAGGATTCCTGGTGGTCCTAGAATTGTCCTAGTAGGCCCTAAGGGGGTCCCAGGGTGCTCTAGATGGTTTCTTGTGGTCCTAGAAGGTTCCTAGAAGGCCTTAAAAAGGTCCCAGGGGCTCGAGAGGGTTCCTCGTGGTCCTAGAAGGGTCCTAGAAAGCCCTAAGTAGGTCCCAGGGGGCTCTGGAGGGTTCCTCATGGTCCTAGAATGTTCCTAGAAGGCCCTAAGGGGGTCCCAGGGTGCTCTAGGGGGTTCCTGGTGGTCATAGAAGGGTCCTAGAAGGCCGTAAGTGGGTCCCAGGGGGCTCTAGAGGGTTCCTGGGGCTTCTAGAAGGGCCCTAGAAGGCTCTAAAAGGTCCCAGATGGCTCTAGATGCTCACTGGGGCCCCTAGAAGGGTCCTAGAAGGCCCTAAATGTGTCCCAGGGGGATCTAGAGGGTTCCTTGGGGTCTTACAATTGTCCTACAAGGCCCTAAGGGGGTCTTAGTGGGCTCTAGATGGTTTCTTGTGGTCCTAGAAGGGTCCTAGAAGGGCCTAAGTGGGTCCCAGGGGGCTCTAGAGGGTCTATGGGGGTCCTTGAAGGGTCCTAGAAGGCCCTAAGTGTGTCCCAGGGGACTCTAGATGGTTTCTTGTGGTCCTAGAAGGGTCCTAGAAGCCTCTAAGTGGGTACCAGGGGGCTCTAGATGGTTTCTCGTGGTCCTAGAAGGGTCCTTGAAGGCCCTAAAGGAGTCCCAGGGGGGTCTAGATGGTTCCTCGTGGTCCTAGAAGGGTCCTAGAAGGCCTTAAAGGGGTCCCAGTGGGCTCTAGAGGGTTCCTCATGGTCCTTGAAGGGTCCTAGAAGGCCCTAATGGGGTCCCAGTGGGCTGTAGATTGTTTCTCATGGTCCTAGAAGGTTCCTAGAAGGCCCTAAGGTGGTCCCAGGGGGCTCTAGAGGGTTCCTCGTGGTCCTAGAAGGGTCCTAGAAGGCCGTAAGTGCGTCCCAGGGGGCTCTAGAGGGTTCCTCGTGGTCCTAGAAGGGTCTTAGAAGGCCGTAAAGGGGTCCCAGGGGGCTCTAGAGGTCTTTAGAATGGATCTGGGGGGCTCTAGAAGGGTCTGGGGGCTTTTAAAATTGTCCAGATGGGCTCTTGAAGGGTCTTGGCGCTTTTAGAAAGTCTCTGGGGGGCTCTAGAAGGGTCTAGAGGTTTTTAGAAGGGACGTGAGTAGCTCTAGAAGGGTTCAGGGGCTTTTAGAAGGTCTCTGGAGGGCTCTAAAAGGGTCTGGGAGACTTTAGAAGAGACGTGAGAAGCTCTAGAATGGTTCAGGGGCCTTTAGAAGTTCTCTGGGGTCTCTAGTGGTGTCTGGGGTCTTTTTGAAGGACTCTGCGGCCCTCTAGAAGGGTCTAGGGTCCTTTAGAATGGGTCTGGGGTGCTCTAGAAGGGTCTGGGGGCTTTTAAAATGGACGTGAGAAGATCTAGAAGGGTCCAGGGGCCTTTAGAAGGTCGCTGGGGGGCTCTAGAAGGGTCTGGGGGCCTTTAGAAGGGACGTGAGAATCTCGAGAAGGATCCAGGGGCCTTTAGAAGGTCTCTGGCGGCTCTAGAAGGGTCAGGAGGCTTCTAGAAGGGATGTGAGAAGCTCTAGAAGGGTCCAGGGGCCTTTAGAAGGTCTCTGGGGGGCTCTAGAAGGGTCTGGGGTCCTTTAGAATGGTCCAGAGGGGCTCTAGAAAGGTCTTGGTACTTTTAGAAGGGCCCCGGTGGGCTCTAGAATGGTCAGGGTCTTTTAGAATGGACATCAGGTCCTCTAGAAGGGTCTGGGTGCTTTTAGAAGGGTCCAGTGGAGCTCTAGGAGGGTCTGGGGGCCTTCAGAAGGGCCCTGGCGGTCTTTAGAGAGGTCTGGGGGCCTTTAGAAGGACTCTGGGGGCCTCTAGAAGGGTCTAGAGGCCTTTAGATTTTTCTAGAGGGGCTCTAGAAGGACTAATCCCCTAACCCTAACACTTAACCCTAACCCCCTATCCCTAACCCTGACCCTAACCCATAACCCTAACCGGATAACCATAACCCTAATCCCTATCCCCCTAACCATAATCCCTAACCCCCTAACCCTAACCCCATAACCCTAACCCAAACCATTCTAGAGCCCCTCAAGTTCTTTCTAAAGGCCCCCAGACCCTTCTAGAGCACCCCCAGGGCCTTTGTAAAGGACTCCAGACCCTTCTCATGCCCCCTGAGCCCTTCTAGAGCCCTCAAGGCCCCTTTTAAAGGTTTTCAGACCCTTCTAGAACCTCTCATGTTTCTTCTAAAGGCCCTCAGACCATTCTAGCACCCCTCCTTTCCCTTCTAAAGGACCCCAGACCCTTCTAGAGCCTCCCAGAGCCCTTCTATAGGCACCCAGACCCTTCTAGAGCCCCCACGAGCCCTTCTAAAGGCCCCCAGACCCCTTTAGAGCCCCTCTTGGGATCCCTAGAATGGTCTGGAGGCCTTTAGAAGGGTCTGGGAGCCTTTAGAAGGGCCCTGGGTGGGGTCTAGCAGTGCCTGGGGGCTTTTGGAATAGACATGAGGGGCTCTAGAAGGGTCTGAGGGCCCTGAGAAGAAACATGAGGGGCTCTAGAAGGGTCTGGGTGTTTTAAAAAGGGTCCAGAGGCACCCTAAAAAGGTCTGAGGGCATTTAGAAGGGACCATATGGGCTCTAGAACGGTTTGGGGACTTTTAGAAGGGTCCTGGGGGGCTCTAGAAGGATCTGGGGGCTTTTAGAAGGGACATGAGAAGCTCTAGAAGGGTCCAGGGGCCTTTAGAAGGGCTCTGGGTTGCTCTAGATGGGTCTGGGGGCCTTTAGAATGGTCCAGATGGGCTCTAGAAGGCTCTTGGCGGTTTTAGAAGGGTCCTGGGGGGCTCTAGAAGGGTCTGGGGGCTTTTAGAAGGGACGTTAGAAGCTCTAAAATGGTCTGGGCACCTTTAGAATGGCTCTAGGGGGCTCTAGATTTGTCTGGGGGCTTTTAGGGGGGCTCTGAGGGCCTCTAGTAGGGTCTGGGGGCATTAAGAAGTGTTCAGAGGTGCCCTAGAAGGGTCCGGGGGCCTTTAGAAGGGCCCTGGGTGGCTCTAGAAGGGTCTGAGGGCCTTTAGAACTGTCCACAGGGTCTCTAGAACAGTGTGGGTCTTTTAGAAGTGCCCTTGGGGGATCTAGAAGGGTCTGGGGGCTTTAAGAAGGGACACATAAGGGTCTCAAGAACGGTCTGGGGACCTTTAGAAGGGCTCTGGGGGGCTCTGGAAAAGCCCTGGGGGCTTTTAGAGTGTCTTTGGTGGGCTCTAGAAGAGTCTGTGGGTCCTTAGAAGGAACGTGAGGGGCTCTAGAATGGTCTGGGGGCATTAAAAAGGCTCAAGAGGCGATCTAGATGGGTCTGGGTGCCTTTAGAAGGGCCCCAGGGGGCTCTACAAGGGTCTGGGGGTATAGAGAAGGGCCGTGAGGGGCTCTAGAAGGGTCTGAGGGCCTTTAGAAAGGCTCGTGGGAGCTCTAGAAGGGTCTGGGGGCCTTAAAAAGGGTCCAGCGGACATGTAGAAGGGTCTGGGTTCATTAGAAGGTCTCTGGGGGGCTCTCGAAGGACTCTGGGGCCCTCTAGAAGGGTCTGAGGTCCTTTAGAATGGGCCTGGGGGACTCTAGAAGGGTCTAGGAGCCTTTAGAATTGTCCAGAGGAGCTCTAGAAGGATCTGGAGGCCTTTAGATGTGCTCTGGGGTGCTCGTGAAGTGTCTGGGGGCCTTTAGAAGGGCTCTGGAGGGCACTAGAAAGGTCTGGGGGCCTTTAGAGGGACTCTGAGGGCCTCTAGAATGGTCTGGGGGCCTTTAGAATGGGTCTGGGGTGCTCTAGAAGGGTCTGGGGTCATTAATAAGGGTCAAGAGGTGATCTAGAAGGGTCTGGGGGCCTTCAGATGTGCCTTCTTGGGCTCTAGGATGGTTTGGGGGCCTTTAGAAAGGCATTGAGGAGCT
The DNA here is from genome assembly GCF_032191515.1 of Phaenicophaeus curvirostris. Taxonomy (NCBI): domain Eukaryota; kingdom Metazoa; phylum Chordata; class Aves; order Cuculiformes; family Cuculidae; genus Phaenicophaeus; species Phaenicophaeus curvirostris. Next base: position 19,494 of record NW_027206962.1, on the reverse strand, counting down.
CTAGAAGGATCTGGGAGGCTTTAGAAGGGCCCTGTGTGGATCTAGAAGGGTCTGGGGGCTTTAAGAAGGGACATGAGGGGCTCAAGAATGGTCTGGGTGCCTTTAGAAGGGTTCGGGGGTGGGTCTAGAAGGATCTGGGGGCCTTTAAAATGCTCCAGAGGGGCTCTAGATGGGTCTGAGAGCCCCCCGAGTCTTTTTTAAGGCCCCCAGACCTTTCCATAGGCCCTCTGGACAATACTAAAGGACCCCAGAGCCTTATAGATCCGAACCCAAACCCTAACACTAACCCTTACCCTAACCCGTAACCCTAATCCTTACCCAAACCCCTAAGCCGAAGCCTAACTTTAACCCTAACCCTAAACCCTAAACCAAACCCTAAGACAAACCCTAAGCCCCAACCCTAACACCTAACCCTAACCGTAACCCTAACCCCCCAACCCCAATCCGATAACCATAATCCTAATCCCAAACCCTAACACCAACCCCCGAGCCCCAACCCCCAACTCTTACTCTAACCCTAACCCCCTAACCCTAACCACTAACCCTAAAACTAATACCCTAACCCCGTAACCCTCACCCTAATCACTAACCCTAACACTAACCCCCTAACCCCTTACCCTAACCCAAACCCTAAACGTAACACTAACCCCATAACCCAAACCCCTTAACCCCATAACCCTAACACAAATACCCTAACTGTAACCCTAACCCCCTAAACCCCTAACCCTTACCCTAACCCCATAACCCTAACCCCCTAACCTTAACCCCTATACCTAACCCTAACGCTAACCCTAACGCTAACCCAAACCATTCTAGAGCCCCTCAAGTTCTTTCTAAAAGCCCCCAGACCCTTCTAGAGCCCCCCCAGGGCCTTTTTAAAGGACTCCAGACCCTTCTAGTGCCCCCTGAGCCCTTCTAAGGGCCGTCAGACCCTTCTAGAGCCCTCAAGGCCCCTTCTAAAGGCCCCCAGACCCCTCTAGAGCCCTTTAGAGCCCTTCTAAAGGCCCTCAGGCCCTTCTAGTGGCCCTCTGCACCCCTTTTAAGGCCCCGAGACTGTTTTAGAGCCCCCCCGAGCCACTCAAAAGGCCCCCAGACCCCTCTAGAGACCCCCAGGGCCCTTCTAAAGGCCCCCAGACCCTTCGAGAGACCCCCAGGATCGTTCTAAAGGCCTCCAGACCCTTCTAGATCCTCCCTGAGCCCTTCTAAAGGCCCCCAGACCATTCTAGAGCCCCCAAAGCCCCTTCTTTAGGCACCCAGACCCTTCTAGAGACCCTCATGTCTCTTCTAAATGCATCTAGACCATTCTAGAGCCCCTCATGTCCCTTCTGAAAGCACCCAGACTATTCCAGAGCCCCTTGGGATGCTTCTAAAGGCCCCCAGACCCTTCTAGAGACCCTCTGGACAGTTCTAAAGGCCCTCAGACCATTCTAGAGCCCCCCAGGGCCCTTCTAAAGGCCCCTGGACCCTTCTAGGGCACCTCTGAACACTTCTTAATGCCCCCAGACCCTACTAGAGGCCCTCAAGAGCCCTTCTAAAAGCCCCCAGAACCTTCTAGAGCCCCCTAGAGCCATTCTAAAGGCGCCCAGACCCTTCTAGAGCTTCTCACGTCCCTTTTAAAAGCCCCCAGACCCTTCTAGAGCCCATCTGGACCATTCTAAAGGCCCCCAGAGACCTTCTAACGGTCCCGAGTCCAGAGGGAGAACAACCTCCCTGGCCCTGCTGGCCACACCGTGATGCCCTTGGCGTTCTTGGCCCCCTGGGCCCCTGCTGGCTCCTGTTCAACCAACACCCCCAGGTCCTTCTCCTCCAGGCAGCTTTCTAGACAGACTTCTCCTAGTCTGGAGCTGCCCAGGGTTGTTGTGCCCCAAGGGCAGGACCCGGCCTTTGGCCTCGTTAACCCTCATCCCGTTGGTCTCAGCCCACGGATCCAGCCTGTTCCGATCCCTTTGGAGCCTCCTGACCCTCCAGCAGATCCAGCTTCCACCCAGCTCAGTGTCATCCGCAAACTCACTCAGGGTGCGCTCGATGCCTTCATCCAGGTCATTGATAAAGACACTGAACAATGTCTGTTTCCTCAGACAAAAGCTGCTTTTTCTGAAGCAATAAAGTATTTTCTGATGCGAAAAATCGATTTTTGTACGCAAACCCCTCATGAAGTAAAACCTTCATTTTCCATGAGTAAAATATTAATTTCCTCAGGTAAAACTGGGTTTTCCACCCCCTTTCCCCTCTAGAGACGACGGCAGCAGCAGCCATGAGGGGTAAGCACTAAAGTGGTTTCCAACAGACAGAAAACCCTTGGATTTCACCCCAAAAATCCCCTTTTCCCCCTCTTCTCCCACCCCCAAGCTGGCATCACCAGGGGGAGGAAACCCCGCAAAAAACACCAAAACCCGGAATCACCGAGCCCATTGGCTCCTTTTCCACCTCAAAAATCACCTCAGCTCCTCTTGGGGAAAAACTTTTCAAGTTTGGGACATTTTCCCCTGCTTCGCTCTCAAAAAACTGCAGCTTTGGTGGTCGGGGAGGTCGCAGACCCCAAACTACGGTATTTTGGGGGCCACTTCCCCTGATTTTGGGATCTGCTCCTTAATCTCGTGGGAGCTTTCCCAGTCCCCTATTTTGGGGCCTCTTGCCACCATTTTAGGGTAATTTCACAGTGTTTTGGGATCCATTCTGTAACATTTCAGGGCCACATTCCCCCGTTTCAGAATCCCCTTTAAGGTTTTTGCACCGTTTTAGTATCCTGCCCAGTATCTCGGGATCTTTATCCACTATTTGGTGCCCTTTTTCACGGCTTTGGGACACCCCCTTCCATACTTCAGGGCAATTTCCCACCATTCAGGGATCCCATCCCAGTTTGGGGCTATTTCACCCCAGTTTGGGGCCGTTTCCCTCCCATTTTGGGGCCATTTTCCCCGCATTTCAGGATCCCCTTTAGGGTTTTCCCACCATTTTGTTTTCCTGCCTCATATTCTGGGATCTTTATCTACTATTTCGGGGCACTTTGAGACTCCCCCTCCCAGACTTCGGGGCAATATCCCCCCATTCCAGGATTCCCTCCCAGTTTGGGGTTGTTCCACCCTATTTCAGGCTCCCTTTTAAGATTTTCCTGCCATTTTGCTTTCCTGCCTCATCTTTTGGGATCCTTCTCCACTAATTTGGGGCCCTTTTTCACCTCTTCGGGCCTCCCCCTCCCATTCCGAGGCCGTTTCACCCCGTTTTGGGGTTCATTCACACACAAACTCCACTTGAGTCACTCCAAACACGCTTTATTCAGCCTCTCAGTGCTTCTTGCTGGCGGCCGCCACCTGCGGGGGTCAAACAGCCCCAAATCAGCTCCAAATAAGACCAAAAGCCCCCAAAATCATCCCAAAAAGTGCCGCCCCCCCCCCCCACACGTACCTGCCCCGCGATGCGGTCAAGGTCCCGCTGGCCCTGCGGGGTCAGCTTGCGTCCCCTGCCACAGGGAGATCAGAGCAGGGGTGAAGAGGGGAAACAGGACCCCAAAACCCTGGGGAAGGGGGGAAATGGAACCCCAAAACCAGGGATTGGGACCCAGAACCAGGGGGAAACGGGATCGCTAAAGCCCTGAGGGCAGAAAACGGGACCTCAGCACCCTGGGTGGGGGGGGGGGGTGGAGGGTGGGGGGAACGGGACCCCAAAACCCAAACCACGGAACCGTGCCTGATAGCAACGAGGAGAGAGGCGCACTCACCCGTCCTGATCCTTCTCGACCATGCGCAGGGCCTCGAGCGCCTGCAGCACGCGGCGGGCGACGCTCCCTGAGCCCCGCGAGAAGTGGCTGGGCCGCACGCCGCGCCGCTGCCGCCCCCCGTACACCTTGGCCATGGAGCCCACGCCCGCCCCGCCGCGCAGGTACAGGTGCCGGGCAGTGGAGGCTGCGGGGGTGGCAGCGTGGGGAGAGGGCTCAGCCCATCACGAGGAGAGAAAGAGAGAGAGGGACCCCCCACCCCATCGGGAGAGGAAGGGAAGGAGGAAGAGGGACCCCCGCCCCACCGGGAGAGGAAGGGAGGAAGGAAGAGGGACCCCCGCCCCACCGGGGGAGAGAGGGAGGGAGAGAGGGAGGGAGGAACAGACGGACCCCAGCCCCAATGGGAGAGGGAGGGAGGGACGGAGGGAGGGATGGAGGGACCCCAGCCCCACCGGGAGAGAGAGAAGGAGGAAGAGGGACCCCCGCCCCACCGGGAGAGGGAGGGAGGGAGAGAGGGAGGGAGGAACAGAGGGACCCCAGCCCCACTGGAAGAGGGAGGGAGGGACGGAGGGGGGGACAGAGAGACTCCCGCCCCACCGGGAGAGGGAGAGGGACCCCCCACCGGGAGAGGGGGAGAGAGGGAGGGAGGGGGAGAGAGGGAGGGAGAGGGACCCCCCCCCGTCGCTGACCGGCGCGCGTGTAGAACCAGTTCTCATCGTAGGGCGCGAGCTCCTTGTGTTTGGCGAGCTTCACCGTGTCCGCCCACTCGGGCACCTTCAGCTTCCCCGACCTGCGCGCCGCGACATCCCGGTAGCGGGACCCCCCCCGAGAACCGCCCCCCACCCCGGTAAGGGTTCCCCCCCCCGGTAAGGGCCTCGCAGGGCCCCCCAAGCCCCCCCCCCCCCACCCTCAGGGTCCCCCCAGCCCCCCTCCCCCCCGATAAGGGCCCCGCAGGGCCCCCCCAGCCCACCTCCCAGGTAAGGGCCTCGCAGGGCCCCCCCCCCCCCAGCCCCCCCGGTAAGGGCCCCGCAGGGCCCCCCCCGCCTCAGGGCCCTCCCGGTAAGGGCCCCGCAGGGCCCCCCCAGCCCCCCCGCCCGCCTCACTTCTTGAGGAAGGCGGCGAGCGCCCGCACGAACTCCTGCTGGTTCACGTCCTTCACCGTCACTCCGGGCATCTGCGGGTACAGCGACCGCTCAGCCCCGCTCGGGGCCCCCGGGGACCCCCCCCAAACCCCCTCAAGGCCCGGGGCCCGGCCCGCACCTTGTGCCGCTCCCCGCGCGCCGCCGGCTCCAAAGGGGCGGGGCACGGGGCCGCCCGCGGGAAGCCGCAGGGGCGCTGCTCTCGCGAGAACTCGCGGCCAATGGGAGCGCGGGGGGGGCGGGGCCTGCGCCTCACGGACACGCACAGACCGACCGCCCCCCCCCCACGCCGCCCCGCGATCCTTCCAGAAGCCCCGGGGAGCCCCCCCCGCGGCGAAACCGCTTCGGGGGGCGCGGGGGAGGCGCTGCAGGCCCCGAACCCTCCCGCTCTGACCCCCCCCCCATCTGCACCGGCCCCGCTGCTTTTACTAGCCCCGCCCCCTCGGCTCAGGCCACGCCCCCTCGTCCCTGGCCGCGCCCCTCGGCTCAGGCCACGCCCCCCTCGACCCTGGCCACGCCCCCTCGACCCTGGCCACGCCCCCAAGTGCCTCCAAATAGTAGATAAAGATCCCAGAAGATGAGGCACGAAGACAAAACAGCAGGAAAACCCTAAAGGGGATCCTGAAATGCGGGAAGATGGACCCAAAATGGGAGGGAAAAGGCCCCAAACCGGGGTGAAATGGCCCCAAACTGGGATGGAATCCCAGAATGGTGGGAAATGGCCCCAAAGTGTGGAAGGGGGTGTCCCAAAGCTGTGAAAAAGGGCACCAAATAGTGGATAAAGATCCCAGGATATTGGGCGCGATACTAAAACGGTGCAAAAACCTTAAAGGGGATCCTGAAACGGGGGGGAAGTGGCCCTGAAATGTTACAGAATGGATCCCAAAACACTGTGAAATTACCCTAAAACGGTGGCAAGAGGCCCCCCCAAAATAGGGGACTGGGAAAGCTCCCACGAGATTAAGGAGCAGATCCCACCCCCTCGGCTCTGGCCCCGCCCCCTCGGCTCTGGCCCCGCCCCCATCGGCTCTGGCCCCGCCCCCCTCGGCGCTGACAGATCCGAGGCCTCAGCCGGTCTCCAAACATTTACCGTTATTAAAAGATCTCAGTCACGTGACCCCGCCCCCTCCCCCCCCCCCTTCCCCCCTCCCCCCGGTGTCCCCACGGAGGGGGGCAGGGCCTGGAATGCTCAGCGCGCCCCGCCCCCCCCCGCGGTGGGCGAAGGGGGCGGAGCCTCGTGGGAGGGGTCGGCGGGGGGCGGGGCCTCCGGTGCAGGGGGAGGGGCCTCGGCGGGGTCGGGGGGCGTGGCCTGCTCGGGGGGCGTGGCCGCCTGCATGATCTTCTGGCGGACCTCGCGGATCTTGAGCTGCAGGCAAACCTTGGTGGGGAAGATGTCGGAGAAGCGCGCCTGGAACGCCGCTGTCGCCTGGGCTGGGGGGACAGAGAGTCCGAAAATCAGAGAGACAGAAAGTCAGGGAGTCACCAGGTTGGAAAGGACCCAGTGGGGGCAGGGACGGGGTGGGGGGCAGTTGAGTTTCAGGCAGTTGGGGCTGGTTTCGGGGTCGTTTGGGGCCACGTTGGGCTGGTTTGGGGTGAATTGAGGCCGGTTTGGGTCATCCCGGGCCAGCAGCGCACCCGAGGGGAAGAAGCCATGCTCCTGGAAGAGCTGCATGACAAGGGCGCGGCGCTGATCCAGCGTGCGGCGCAGCGACGAGAACGGCGCCTTCTCGAACTCCAGCTCCCCCAGCGCGTCCTCGGCCTCGGCCCCTGCAGAGGGAGGTCAGCAGGGGACAAACCCCCCCTCAAATCACCCCCAAATGCCCCCACATGTGGGACACCGGGGTGGGCGGGGGAGGGGCACATGGACTCCAACTCCCTCCTCCAGCTCCGGGGTGCTGGGGTCTCCAACCCCCCCCCGCAGGGGGGACAGGGACACCCCGAGGCCCCTCCAGCTGTGTGTGTCCCCCCCCAGCCCTCCCTCCAGCTGTGCCCTCGCTGACCAGGCCGCTCGAAGGTGAAGACCTCCCCCTCGCACTTGGCACTCTTGGGGGTCGTGGGCTCGGAGCCGCAGCTGGAACGGCGCCGCAGGCGGCGTTTGGGGGACGCAGGGTCCTCGCCTCCCGCATCCAGGTCTGGAGAGAGAAAGAGAGAAAGGGAGGGGGGTCAGAACAGAGCTCAGAGACCACAAAACACCCCCCAAAACTGCCCTGAATGTACCCAAAAGCCCCCCAGAAGGACATCGCGACGGCCCGAAGAACCACCCCATCCCTACCCTGGGTGAAATGCCCTCCCAAAAGGGCCCCGAACGGATCCAAATGGTCCCGAACAGCCTCGAACGGGCTCGGAAATCCCAAAAGGGCCCGAGGTGGCCCCGAGCGTCCCCAAAGGGCCCCTGCGCTCACCCGAGGAGCCGCGCCGCTTGCGCCGGTAGCTGCCCAGGATGGCGCGGGGCGAGGTGGCGAGAGCCTGCAGGGTGGGCGACGGCAGCACCTCCTCGGGCCGGAACTCGGGCAGCTCCGCGAAGCGCTCCTCGAAATCCACCTCCGAGAGCACCCTGGGGGCACCCGCAGAGCCATCCACACCGGGACCCCGAGCACAGGGACACCCCCAAAGCCCAGAGATGCCCCCCCGAGCTCCCCCATCCCCAACAGCATCCTGGGGGGGGGGCATCGTGAGACCCCCTGAAACCCGAGACAGCCCCCCCGGGCCCTACAAGGCGACAGGGAGACTGCCCCCCCACCAAAAAAAACCTTCTCCCCCACCCCCCTCACCCCTGCCCCACCCCTCAACGCCCCCCCCCACCCCCAGGCCCCTTCCCCACTCACTTGTCAACCGAGTCGAAGGTTTTCTTGAGCGGGGGTGGCCTCATCTTCACCTTCTTCCCCGTCCCCCCGTCCTTGCGCTCCTCGACGGGGGGCGGCGCCGGGGGGGGCGGGGCGGCGGCCCGGGGGGGCCCCTCGGGGGGGGCCGGGGGGGAAGCGGAGGGCCCAGCGGGGGGCGCGGAGGGGGGCTCCTGGCGGCTCTCGGGGGGCAGGGCCCGCCAGGTGGCCTGGGGGGGGGAGGGGGTCGTTAGGGGGGAATATTAATTGGGGTGACGGGGGGGCGCGGGGGTAGGGGGGGGGTCGGGGCACTCACCGGCTCGGCGGGGGCAGGGCTGGCGGGGGTCCCCTCGGCGCTGTGGTGGCTCCAGGCTTCGGTGTGGGGTGGGGAGGGGGCGGCGGGAGGGGGCGTGGGGGGGGCATCCCAGTCGCCGGGGGTGGGGGGTGGCGAGGAGGGGGCGGGGGGCGGGGCGGGGTCAGGCGGGGGGCGGGGCGGGGGCGGGGCCTCGTAGCAGCCGACGGGGATGGTGGCGATGGCGGCTTTGACCTTCTGGGGGGGCTTCGGCGGGGGCCGGGGGGGCCGCGCCGGCGGGAAGCTGAGGGGAGCTGTGGGGAGGGGGCAGGGGGCTCAGGGGAGAGGCCACGCCCCCTCTTATTTGCATACAGGCCACGCCCACTCCCGTTCATGCCCCGCCCCTTGTGGCCACGCCCACTCCCACGTGACCCCCACCCCTTTGGCCCCTCCCCTTCCAACAAGCCCCACACCCCCCTCTCCACTCACCCCCCACCCCATGCAACCACACAGCCCCCCTCGAGCCCCGCCCCCTCTCCCCAAGCCCCGCCCCCTCTCCCCAAGCCCCGCCCCTCACCGGTGTTTCCCGCGGGGGGGGCAGCCCCGGGCCCCCCCTTGGGCAGCAGGGCAGGGGCTGGGGGGCCGGACCCCGCGACGCTGTACACGAGGCTGGCGGCCGGGGCGGCGGCGGCGGGGGCCGAGCCGGGGGGGCTGGGGTAGATGGCGGCGAGGACGGGGCCCCCCGAGGCCGGGGGCAGCTGCGGGGGGGGCAGCGGGGACACCCCCACGGGCCCCGGGGCGAGCAGGGAGCCCTGACCTGCAGGGGAGAGGGAGGCGTAGGAGATCCCCACGGGACCCCAAAAACACCCCTACGGGACCTCAAATCGACACAGGGAACACCAATTGCGCCCCCAGGACCCCAGAGCCACCCCAAGGAACCTCAAATTCCGTGCAGGATCCATAAATAAACCCTGTCCCCCAGAATTCTCCAAAACCCACCTATGAGACACCCAATTCCACACCCAAATAATGCCCCAGCACCCCCAAATACCCCAGGAAGCCAAAACACACCCTGGCCCCCCTTTATCCTCCGTACGGGACCCCCAGAACAACCACACTGACCCCCGCAACCCGCTTGTCACCTGCTTTCCCCTCCATTCCCCCTCGGCGTTCCCATCCTGTCCCCAGGACCCCCCGAAGCCCCCCGTGCCCCCCCATTTCCCCCCCCCACCCCGTACCAGGCAGCAGGGGCTGGACAATGGCGGGGGCGGCAGGGCCGAGGGCGGTGAAGCCGAGCGCCACGGGGGGCGCGGGGGCCGGGGCCGGAGCGGGGGCCGCGCCAGGGGCCACGTAGGCGATGCGGGCGGGAGAGGGGAGCAGGACCTTCGGGGGGGGCACAGGGCCCCCCCCCGCCCCGGGGCTGCCGGGGGGAACCAACGGCACCGGGCTGAGCTGAATGATCTGGAGGGAGGAGAGAAAAGGATCAGAGAGAAGGGAGAAAGGGCCCCCAGAAGGGGCGGGGCCACGAGTGCAGGGGGCGGGGCCACGGGGGGAGGGGGCGCGGCCACGAGCGGGGAGGGGGCGCGGCCACGAGGGGGGGAGGGGGCGTGGAAACGAGGGGGGAGGGGGCGGGGCCACGATGGGAGGGGGCGTGGCACGATGGGGAGGGGGCGTGGCCACGAGGGGGAGGGGGCGTGGAAACGAGGGGGAGGGGGCGTGGAAACGAGGGGGGAGGGGGCGTGGAAACGAGGGGGGAGGGGGCGTGGAAACGAGGGGGGGCAGCAATACCTTTCCAGGTGGTGCCAGGGCGGGTCCGTGGGCGGGGCGGGCAGGTCCAGGCGGGGCCACAGGTACCAGCACCTTCCCCGGCAGCAGGGGGGGCGCAGGGCCTGGGGGCGGCGCAGCTGGGGGGCAGGGGGAGGGGGTCAGACACACACAGATCCCCCCCCCCACCCCAAACTCTCCCAGGCCCCCCATTCCAAGCCAGGCCCACATCACCACCCCCTCCCCCCCAACTCCTCCCCCACCCCGCACACCCCCACCCTCACCTTTGGGGCTCCGCTGGCAGGGGCCGAGCCCCCGCTGCTGGGGGAGGGGAGGGCGAAGTGCAGGGTGGGGCCGGGGGGCGCATGGGGGGCCGGGGGGGCCTTGCCAGGAGGGGGGAGGGGCAGCGGGTGGGGGAGGGGGGGCAGGATGTACTGCACCTGGGTCACCGCCCCCCCCTTGCCTGGGGGGAGGGGCAGCCCGAGGGGGAGGGGCCCGTTGGCTCCGCCCCCCGCCGCGGGCTGGGGGGGCTGGGCCAGAAACTGCACCGGGGGGGCCAGCAGGGCGACCGGAGCCCCCCCTCCCCCGGCCCCGGCTTTGCCCTCGGGGGGGGCAGCGGGGGGGGGCGGCCCCACGCGTGGAGGAGGAGGAGGAGGAGGAGGAGGAGGGGGGGGGGGCTGCGGCTGCTCCGACCCCCCCCTCGCCGCCCCCCCCAGCGCTGTCGGAGCGTTTGCGGCGCGGAAGGGGAGGGGGGGGCGCCGAGACCCCCTCGAAGCGCTTCGGGGGGACCGGGGGGGGCGGGGGAGCCCCCTTGTAGGGCCCCGCGGCGGGGGGGGTCTCGGCCGGGCCGGGGGGGGCGGCGTCCGGCTCCGGGGGGGCATGAGGCGGCAGCGGCTTCCGTGGCGGGGGCTGCAGGGGAGAAGGGGTGTCAGTGGGGGGGGGGCCCATAGGGACCCCCTTGTCCCATAGGGACCCCTGTCCTGCCCCACGAGGACCTATAGGAGTGACCCTGCCCCATAGGGACCTATAGAAGCGCCCCCAGACCCACAGGGACACCCCTTCCCCACAAGGAATCAACCCTATAGAGCCCTACAGACCTCCCCCTGGCCCCAGAGCAGCCCCAGGGCCCCCCAGGGATCCGTACGGCCCCCCCACCTGGCCCTCGTCCCCCGAGGAGCCCTCGCCATCGCTGTCGCTCACGCGCTCTTTGCACTTGAGGTCGATGTCGCCGGAGGGGGGGAACCCCTCATCCGCTGCGGAGGGGGAAGGCGGGGTGAGCGATGACCCTGCAGGGGGCTCAGGGGGCAGCGAGGGGGGCTGTGAAGGGGTCTGGGGGCCGGCAGGGGGGTTGGGGGGCTCTGGGAAGCCGTTGGGGAGCTGCATGGAGGGCTCTGGGGGGGTTCAGGTGGGTCCATGAGGGCTCTGTTGGATTGGGGGGGCGCCGTGGAGTTTGGAAGGGGAGCCTGGAGGGTTTGGGGGTGCCCGGGGCGGGGGCTCTGTGGGCTCCGGGGGGTGGCGAGCAGGGCCGGTTTCGGGGTCCCCTCACCGATGACGTCGTCATCGCCCTCGTCCTCGCAGATGACCATACGCTCCTCGTCACTCGTCCCCTCCTCGCTGGCGGCGCGGGGGGCGCGGGGCAGGCGCTGGGGGGGAACACGGGGGGCGGGGGGGGCACAGGGCCCCGGGGGGGCCCCCAGCGGGGAGCAGAGCTGGGGGGAGAAAGGGCATCAGGGACCCCCAGCCCCATAGGGAACCCCCCCCCCTTCAGCCCTACAGGTCCCCCAGCCCTATAAGGGCCCCCCAAACACGGGGGGGGGCAGGATTCCCACCCCACACATGCCCCCCCCCATCCCCGCTGCCCCCTCCCCCCACCCCACACCCCCTCCCTGACCCCCACAGGCCTCCTCAGACCCCACCTGTTCACCTGTGGGTGCCCCCCCCGCCCCCCCCTACCTGTGCGAAGTCTCCCTGGACGCCGCTGTGGGAGAAGGCGCGGGGGCGGGGGTGCTGTGTCCCCCCCGCTCCCAGGCCGCGTTCCCCGGGGGGGCCCGAGCCGCCCCTGCCCTCGGGGGGCGTGGGGGCGTCAGTGGCGCCTGCAGGAAGAGGGGGGGGGGGGGTCAGGGTCTTTCGGGGGGCTGCGAGGGGATTTGGGAGGGATCTGGGGGTGCTGGGTGGATTTTGAGGGGTCTTGAGAGGGCTGGGGGGAAGGTGGGGAGTTTGGGAGGGCACCTGGGGGTCCACAGTGTAGTGGGGGGGGGGGGCCTCAAGAACTGGGGGGTCTCTGGCGGTTGCTGGGGCTGCAAGGAAAGTTTGGGGGGACTGGGGGGTGGTTTGGGGGGGGAGGAGGAAGCGTGGAGGACCCTGACCTGTTGGGAAGGCAGGAGGGGGTGTTTGGGGGGCAGGGCTGAGGTTTAGGGGGCAGGAGGAGAGTGTCTGGGGGGAAGGGTTGGGGTCTAGGGGGCAGGAGGGGGTGTTGGGGAGAGTAAGGAAGGGGTCTGGGAGGGCAGGGAGAGGTTTTGGGGGGCAGGAGGGGGTGTCGGGGGGGTAGGGCTGGGGCCTAGAGGGCAGGAGGGGGTGTTTGGGGGCCAGGGCTGAGGTTTAGGGGGCAGGAGGGGGTGTCTGGGGGAAGGGTTGGGGTCTAGGGGGCAGGAGGGGGTGTTGGGGAGGGTAAGGAAGGGATCTGGGAGAGCAGGGGGAGGTTTTGGGGGGCAGGAGGGGGTGTTTTTGGGGTGCCTCTGACCTGCGGGGGGCGCAGGGGGGCCGCTCTCGGAGGCGCTGCGTTCACGGGGCTCCTTGGGGCCCCCCCCCGCCCCCCCCCCCGGCCCCCGCCCCCCCTCCGAGCTGGATTTCTTGCGGTCTTTGTTGCACCATTTCCAGTCGGGGTGAGCCTTGAAGTGCGCCTCCTTCACCTGGGTGGGGGGGGCAAGGCATTGAGCCCCTCCCCCAGAGCCCCCAAACCCCCTCAGGAGCCCCCAGATCTCCTTCAGGAGCCCCCAAACCCCCTCAGGAGCCCCCAGATCTCCTTCAGGAGCCCCCAAACCCCCTCAGGAGCCCCCAGATCTCCTTCAGGAGCCCCCAAACCCCCTCAGGAGCCCCCAGATCTCCTTCAGGAGCCCCCAAACCACCTCAGAAGCCCCCAAATCTCCTTCAGGAGCCCCCAAACCACCTCTGGAGCCCCCAGATCTCCTTCAGGAGCCCCCAAACCACCTCAGAAGCCCCCAGATCTCCTTCAGGAGCCCCCAAACCACCTCAGAAGCCCCCAAATCTCCTTCAGGAGCCCCCAAACCACCTCAGAAGCCCCCAAATCTCCTTCAGGAGCCCCCAAACCACCTCTGGAGCCCCCAGATCTCCTTCAGGAGCCCCCAAACCACCCCAGAAGCCCTCAGATCTCCTTCAGGAGCCCCCAAACCACCTCAGAAGCCCCCAAATCTCCTTCAGGAGCCCCCAAACCACCTCAGGATCCCCCACATCTCCTTCAGGAGCCCCCAGACCACCTCAGGAACTCCCAGACCTGCCCCCGAGCTTGCCCCCCGTGGCTCAGCAGCCCCAGCCGTAGCACCTGGAAGGCGAGATCGTGGTATTTCTGCTTCTCTCGAGGCCCCAGCGCGTACCACCACTCGCCCAGGATCTTGCTGACGGTGCGGTTGTCCTGGTTCGGGTGCCGCTGGTGCACGAGCGCCCGGTGCCGCTTGCTGAAGATCATGAAGGCGTTCATGGGCCGCCGGATGTGATCCTTCTCGCGCTGGAGGAGCAGGGTTAGACGGGCTGGGAGATGGGGGGGACACCCCCGAAGCTAGGGGACCCCTTCTTTTTGGGGGAAGAACAAGGTGGGATGGGAGGGACGTAGCAAGGGGGCAGCCGAAGGCCTTGGGGAAGCAATAAATTGGGGCACCGCTCTATATCGCCACAAACACCATCATCTCCTCACAAATATAACCCCTCAACTCCACAGAAAACACCCCAAACCTGCTCAGCCCCCAACATCTCCTCATAAAATGACCCAGCTCCCCCAAATACCCTCACAAACCACTCCACTTCCTCGTAAACACATTTCAAACCTCCCCAATTCCCCCCCAAACACCACAAACCCTCTCAAAACTCCGCCTTCTCCTCATAAATTGCCCCAACCCCCCCAAAACAAGCTCTGGCTGTGCCCTAAAGGGGAGAAGATAAGCGTCCTCCGCCCCAGCAGCTCCGTGTCCCCCCCAAACCACTCACCTTGCCGGGGCTGCGTCCCTCCTTGTCCCCGTCTCGCTCCTTGGGGAGGGCGCTGAGCGACTGCGTCCGACGCTTCCCAGGCCCCAGCGGCAGCGGCAGCTCCGGGGCCACGATTGAAAGGAACCTAGAGGGGCCCCCAAGAAATGAGAGAGGGGAGAGGGGGGCACCCTAATCCCCCCCCTTAAACCCCGACAAATCCCAGACTCACGCGTCGTCGTGGTCGCTCTCGGTCTCGCTATCCAGGCGGGGGGGGCCGGGGGGCTCCTCCTCAGGGCCCGGGGGCCCCACGGTGGTGACAGGGGGGGCGGGTGGGGGGCTTGGGGGCCGCGTGGCCCCCCCACAGTGCCCCGGCTCGGGCCCCACGGCCAGCTCGGGGGCGACGGCTGCTGATTCAGGGGGCTCTGCAAAAGGAATTGACCCCAAACACATCAATGGATCCTTGGGGCGTGATTTATTCTGACCCCACCTTGCCCAGGGGGCCAAGAAGGCCAAGGGCATCTTGGCTTGAATCAGAAACGGGGTGGCCAGCAGGGCCAGGGAGGTTCTTCTCCCTCTGGACTCGGCACTGGGGAGACCGCTCCTCGAATCCTGTGTTCAGTTCTGGGCCCCTCAGCACAAGAAGGACGTTGAGGCTCTGGAGCGAGTCCAGAGAAGAGAACGGAGCTGGGGAAGGGGCTGGAGAACAGGCCTTGTGAGGAACGGCTGAGAGAGCTGGGGGGGTTAAGCCTGGAGAAGAGGAGGCTGAGGGGAGACCTCATTGTTCTCTACAACTACCTGAGAGGAGGTTGTGGAGAGGAGGGAGCTGGGCTCTTCTCCCAAGGGACAGGGGACAGGACGAGAGGGAATGGCCTCAAGCTCCACCAAGGGAGGTTCAGGCTGGACATTAGGAAAAAATTCTTCACAGAAAGGGTGATTGGGCCCTGTTCGAGGCTGCCCAGGGAGGGGGTTGAGTCCCCTTCCCTGGAGGGGTTTAAGGGACGGGTGGACGAGGTGCTGAGGGACATGGGTTAGTGATTGATGGGAATGGTTGGACTCGATGATCCGGTGGGTCTCTTCCAACCTGGTTATTCTATGATTCTGTGATTCTATTTCACTCATGGGGCGGGGCCCTCACCTACAAGTGGGCGTGGCTAGTTCTGACCCCCCCACCTTTGCGTCCTTACCCCCTGGCCACCCACCCAAGGGGTCGCAGCCCCCGCGCCCCCCACCTTTGCTCTGGGAGCCGGCCGGGTGGCTGACGGGCTGGTGGCCCTGGGGGGGCTGCGGGGACGCGTCGGGCTGGCTGGGGGCCAGGAAGGGCACGAGCGAGTGCCAGGGGAACACGGCAACCGAGCGCGGCTCCACGTTGGTCCACACTGCGGGGGAAAAGGCAGCGACACGGTTAGGACACGGCAAGGACACGGCACGGACACACACGCGCGGCCCCCAGACCCGAAACCCCTCGGTGGCGCCGCTGTCCCTGCTCAGAGCGCTGTCACACGCGTGTCCTGGGGTACAGAGGGAGGCTTCATGTGTTACACACGTGGCCAGAGCACACGTGATCAGCACGAGACGCGTGACACGTGAGGCGTCACTACACGCGTGTAACGTGAACCCATCGCACGCCTATCCTCGATCCGTGTGACACGCCAGGAGCATCCACTACACGTGAATAACACGCAGCTCACTGCGTGTGAGATGGAAGAACACGGTGTGTTTTGCATGGCGCATCGTTGCACATGTGCACCGCAAAGCATCGCTACCTGCACACGCATGCCAGGGCTGTGCTGCAGGCCAGGAGCATCTTTACACGTGTGTGACATGTGAAACGCCATCAAACACACGCTTTAAGACTATTTAACACGCTATCAGCACCACTACACAATTTAACATGTGAAGTACTGTTACACGCATGTTCTGGACACGCCTTCCACACCAGGAGCGTCCCTACATATGTGATATATGAAGCCCCATTACACACACGTAACAACAGCGCTACACGTGTCCTTGAGCCACACACCACGAACACACAACGTGTGCGACCGTGCCCACACGCGTGTCCTGTGCTCGTACAACACCCCAGGAGCATCGCGACACGTACGACACCCCCGTCGGCTTGTCCCACAGCCGCGTGACACCACAGCCACCCCCACGCAGCCCCACACGCGTCCAACACGGAGCAGCCGTGTTCGCAGCGAGGGCACACGCGTGTGCAGCCGCCCCGGGGCGGTGCCGTGGTCGGCTTGGCCGGGAAGCGTGGAGGCTCCATGGTTTCCTCTGCTCCAGCTGCCTGCACGGAGCGGGCTGGGGGGCCTGGGGGGCTCCCGTGGGGAAACTGAGGCCTGGACACACCCCTGAGGGGACCCAGAACGCCAGGACCTCCCCCCCAAGATCTCCAGTTTCCCCTAAACCCCCCCTTCCAGACCCCTCCACCTACCACAAGCTCCTCAAAAAACCTCCCCAGCTCCTCAAATCCCCCCACAAACTCTTGAAATCCCCACAAAATCCCCAGCATCGCCGCACAACCCCCCTCAGACCCCCCCCCAACCTCCCACCATCCCTAAATGCCTCCAAATCCCCTCACAGTTCACACATCTGCTCCCAAACCCCCTCAAGACCCTCAGGATCCCCTCACAAACCCCCTCAAACAACACCCACACCTCACGGAGCTTCCCATCTCCTCGCAGACCCCCAACATCTCCTCATAAAATGCTCCCCAACCCTTCAAATGTCCCCACAAACCCACCCACCTCCTCCCAACCCCCCCAAATGCCAACAGCCCCTTAAAAACCCCTCAAATCTCCCCCAAAACCCCCTCACAAACACGCAAACCTCCTCACAACCTTCAAGATCCCCACACAAACACCCCCACAAGCCACCCCAACCCCCTCAAATCCCCCCGAGTCTCCAAACCCCCTCACAGAACTCCCCATCTCACCACAAACCCCACCATCTCCACATAAAATGCCCCAAATCTCCTCACAAACCAACCCAACTCCTCACAAATCTATTCACAAACCCCCATCTTCTCACAAATCTCCCCAAATTCCCTCTCAAACCCCCTCATCTCCTCACAAACCACCTCGATCTCCTCACAACCCCTCAAGCTCCACACCAATCCCCCCATTCCTCCTCCTAGAACAGTCCCAATCCTCCCAAATTCCCTCACAAACCACTCCATATCCCCACAAACACCATCGTCTTCTCACAATCGTATCCGCAACCTCCCATCTCCACATAAACCCCCCCAAAACCCCTCACAGACCCTACCATCTCCTCATAAAACGATCTCAAAGCCCCAATTTCCTTCACAAATCTCAACATCCCCTCATAAACCCCAATATCTACTCAATCGCCCCCAAATCTCACAAACTCCAACACCCCCACATTAAATCCCCCCAAATCCCATCTCCCCACAAATCCTTTCACAATCCATAAATGTCCACAGACCCATCCAAAAATTCACTCATGACCCAAACACCTCCTCATAAATCACCCCAAGCCCCCCAAATCTCCTCACAAATGCGCTCATAACCCCTCATCTCCACACAAAACACCCCAAACCTGCTCAGTCCCCAACATCTCCTCCTAAAATGACCCAGCTCCTTCAAATCTCCCTACAAGCCACTCCATCTCCTCGCAAAACGGTTTCAAACCTCCCCAATTCCCTCACAAACCAACACAGACCCTCTCAAAATCCCAACATCTCTTCATAGATCACCCACAAAACCCCTAAATCTCCTCACAGCCCCCAACATCTCCTCACAAAACGCCCTCAAACACCAAATCTCCTCAAAGAAATCCAACATTCCCTCATAAACCCCAACACCTCCTCTTAAATCGCCCCCAAGAACCTTAAGTCTCCTCACAGACCCCAAAATCCCCTCAGAAGCCCCGATGGATATTCATAAAACCCCAACATCTCCTCATAAAATGACCCAGCTCCCCCAAATCTCCTCACAAACCACTCCATCTCCTCATAAACCGGTTTCAAACTTCCCCAATTCCCCCACAAAACACCACAAACCCTCTCAAAACTCCAACATCTCATAAATTGCCTGAAGCCCCACAAAACCCCGTAAAATCTCCTCGCAAACCCCAACATCTCCTCATAAAACGGTGTCAAACCCCCAAACCCCTTCATAAGTCACCCCATCCTATCACAAACCCCAACATCTCCTCACAAACCTCCCCCAAACCCATAAATCTCCTCAGAAAAACCCAATATCTCTTCATAAAATGGTCTAACTCCAAGTCTCCTCAAAGGAACCCAACATCCCCCATAAACCCCAACATCTCCTCACAAATCATCCCCCATAAACCCCTAAATCTCCTCAGAAATGTACTCATAACCCCTCATCTCCACACAAAATGTCCTAAATAGTCTCACAACCCCCAACCTCTCCTCGCAAACCACCCCAAAACCCTTAAATCTCCTCAAAAAAAACCCAATGTCTCCTCATCTAACGGTCTCAAACTCCAATTCTCCTCATGAAACCCCAACATCTTCTCACGAAACCCCAACAGCTCCTCGCAAACCACATAAAATTCCCTGAAATCTCCTCAAATCGCCAAATTCCCCTCATAAAACGGTTTCAAACTCCAATTCTCCTCACAAAACCCCAACATCTCCTCACAACCCCCCGAAACCCTCTTAAAACCCCAACATCTCCTCACAACCCCCCCAAACCCTCTTAAAACCCCAACATCTCCTCACAAACCCCCCAAACCCTCTCCAAACCCCAACATCTCCTCACAAACCCCCCAAAATCCTCTCCAAACCCCAACATCTCCTCACAAACCTCCCCAAACCCTCTCAAAACCCCAACATCTCCTCACAAACCCCCCAAAATCCTCTCCAAACCCCAACATCTCCTCACAAACCCCCCAAAATCCTCTCCAAACCCCAACATCTCCTCACAAACCCCCCAAAATCCTCTCAAAACCCCAACATCTCCTCACAAACCCCCCAAAACCCTCTCAAAACCCCAACATCTCCTCACAAACCACCCCAAACCCTCTCAAAACTCCAACATCTCCTCACAAATCGCACTCCCCCGCCCCCATCTCCTCACCATTCCCCTCCATCTCCTCCCCAGACGCCCTCAAACCCCCTCAGGAACCCGCTCATTGCTCAGAAACCGCCTCAACCCCCCCACACCCCCCCCGATCTCCCCCTCAAACGCCTCCAAACGCGCCCCCCACCTCAACCCTCAGCACTGACCGAACATGCCGAGGCCTCTCCGCGGGGCTGCAGCCGTGGAGGACATGGCGGGGGTGGGGGAAGGGGGGGAGGAATCGGGAATGGGGGGTGGGGTGGGGGGGGACACCGGGACCGGCTCCGGGGGGGGACCCGAACCGGGGTGGGGGGAGGGGTTTGGGGGGGGGGGGGGGAGGGGGTGGGAGGACCCCGAGCCGCGGCCTCCGCCCGCCGCGCGCGCAGGGAACGGCGCGCGCGCGCGCCCCCCCCGCGCCTCCCGCGCGCGCGGACACCGCCCGCGCCGCCCATTGGCTGCGGCGGCGCCGTATGCAAATGAGGCTTAAGCCACGCCCCCCTCGCTCAGCCCC
>NW_027206961.1:0-99000 GCF_032191515.1 Phaenicophaeus curvirostris | reverse complement strand
TGCTTTACGTTGCCTTGCCTTGCCTTGCTTTACGTTGCGTTGCTTTACGTTGCCTTGCTTTACGTTGCCTTGCTTTACGTTGCCTTGCTTTACTTTGCCTTGCCTTGCTTTACGTTGCCTTGCTTTACGTTGCCTTGCCTTCCCTTGCTTTACGTGGCCTTGCTTTACGTTGGCTTGATTTACGTTGCCTTGCTTTACATTGCCTTGCCTTGACTTGCTTTACATTGCGTTGCTTTACGTTGCCTTGCTTTACGTTGCCTTGCCTTGCCTTGCTTTACGTTGCCTTGCTTTAGGTTTCCTTGCCTTGCCTTGCTTTACGTTGCCTTGCTTTTCGTTGCCTTGCTTTACGTTGCCTTGCCTTCCCTTGCTTTACGTTGCCTTCCTTTACGTTGCCTTGCTTTACGTTGCCTTGCCTTGCCTTGCTTTACGTTGCCTTGCTTTACGTTGCCTTGCTTTACGTTGCCTTGCCTTGCCTTGCTTTACGTTGCCTTGACTTGCCTTGCTTTACGTTGCCTTGCTTTACGTTGCTTGTTTACGTTGCCTTGCCTTGCCTTGTTTACTTTGCCTTGCTTTACGTTTCCTTGCTTTACGTTGCCTTGCCTTGCCTTGTTTACGTTGCCTTGCTTTATGTTGCCTTGCCTTGCCTTGCTTTATGTTGCCTTGCTTTACGTTGCCTTGACTTGCCTTGCTTTACGTTGCCTTGCTTTACGTTGCTTGCTTTACGTTGCCTTGCCTTGCCTAGTTTACGTTGCCATCCTTTACGTTGCCTTGCTTTACGTAGCCTTGCTTTACGTTGCCTTGCCTTGCCTTGCTTTACGTTGCCTTGCTTTAAGTTTCCTTGCCTTGCCTTGCTTTACGTTGCCTTGCCTTGCCTTGCTTTACATTGCCTTGCTTTACGTTGCCTTGCTTTACGTTGCCTTGCTTTACGTTGCCTTGCTTTACGTTGCCTGGCTTTACGTTGCTTTACGTTGCTTTACGTTGTCTTGCATTACGTTGCTTACGTTGCTTTACGTTGCCTTGCTTTACGTTGCTTTACGTTGCCTTGCCTTGCTTTACGTTGCTTTACGTTGCTTTACCTTGCCTTGCCTTGCCTTGCTTTACGTTGCTTTACGTTGCTTTACGTTGCCTTGCCTTGCGTTGCTTTACGTTGCTTTACGTTGCCTTGCTGTACGTTGCTTTACGTTGCTTTACGTCGCCTTACGTTGCCTTGCCATGCCTTGCTTTACGTTGCTTTACGTTTCTTTACGTTGCCTTGTCTTGCTTTACGTTGCTTTACGTTGCTTTAAGTTCCTTTACATTGCCTTGCCTTTCCTTGCCTTGCTTTACTTTGCTTTAGGTTGCTTTACGTTGCCTTGCCTTGCCTTGCTTTACGTTGCTTTACGTTACTTGACGTTGCCTTATGTTGCCTTGCTTTACGTTGCTTTACGTTGCTTTACGTTGCCTTGCTTTACGTTGCTTTACGTTGCTTTACGTTGCCTTGCCTTGCTTTACGTTGCTTTACGTTGCTTTACGTCGCTTTACGTTGCCTTTCTTTACGTTGCTTTACGTTGCTTTACGTTGCTTTACGTTGCTTTACGTTGCCTTGCTTTACGTTGCTTTACTTTGCTTTACGTTGCCTTGCTTTACGTTGCTTTACGTTGCATTGCTTTACGTTGCTTTACGTTGCTTTACGTTGCCTTGCTTTACGTTGCTTTATGTGGCTTTACGTTGCCTTGCCTTGCCTTGCTTTACATTGCTTTATGTTGCTTTACGTTGCCTTGCCTTGCCTTGCTTTACTTTGCTTTACGTTGCTTTATTTTGCTTTACGTTTCCTTGCCTTGCCTTGCTTTACGTTGCTTTACGTTGCTTTACGTTGCCTTGCTTTACGTTGCTTTACGTTGCTTTACGTTGCCTTGCCTTGCCTTGCTTTTCGTTGCTTTATGTTGCTTTACGTTGCCTTGCTTTACGTTGCTTTACGTTGCTTTACGTCGCTTTACGTTGCCTTGCCTTGCCTTGCTTTACGTTGCTTTACATTGCTTTACGTTGCTTTACGTTGCCTTGCCTTACCTTGCTTTACGTTGCTTTACGTTGCTTTATGTTGCTTTACGTTGCCTTGCCTTGCCTTTCTTTACGTTGCTTTACGTTGATTTACGTTGCCTTGCCTTGCTTTACGTTGCTTTACGTTGCTTTACGTTGCCTTGCCTTGCCTTGCCTTGATTTACGTTGCTTTACGTTGTTTTAATTTGCTTTAAGTTGCCTTGCCTTGCCTTGCTTTACGTTGCTTTACGTTGCTTTACGTTGCCTTACGTTGCCTTGCTTTACGTTGCTTTACGTTGCTTTACGTTGCTTTACGTTGTCTTGCCTTGCCTTGCTTTACGTTGCTTTACATTGCTTTACGTTGTTTTAGGTTGCCTTGCCTTGCCTTGCTTTACGTTGCTTTACGTTGCTTTACGTTGCCTTGCCTTACCTTGCTTTACGTTGCTTTACGTTGCCTTGCCTTGCTTTACGTTTGTTTACGTTGCCTTTCCTTGCCTTCCTTTACGTTGCTTTACGTTGCTTTACGTTGCCTTGCCTTGCTTTACGTTGCTTTACGTTGCCTTGCTTTACGTTGTCTTGTCTTGCTTTGCTTTACGTTGCCTTGTCTTGCCTTGCTTTACGTTGATTTACGTTGCCTTGCTTTACGTTGCTTTACGTTGCCTTGATTTACGTTGCCTTGTCTTGCCTTGCTTTACGTTGCCTTGTCTTGCCTTGCTTTACATTGCTTTATGTTGCCTTGGTTTTCGTTGCCTTGCCTTGCCTTGCTTTACGTTGCCTTGTCTTGCCTTGCTTTACGTTGCTTTACGTTGCCTTGCCTTAAGTTGCCTTTTCTTTCCTTGATTTACGTTGCCTTGTCTTGCCTTACTTTACGTTGCTTTACGTTGCCTTGCCTTGCCTTGCCTTGCCTTGCCTTGCTTTATATTGCTTTACGTTGCCTTGCCTTGCCTTGCCTTGCCTTGCCTTGCTTTAATTTGCTTTACGTTGTCTTGCCTTGCCTTGCCTTGCTTTACGTTGCTTTACGTTGCTTTACATTGCTTTCCATTGATTTACGTTGCTTTACGTTGCCTTGCCTTGCCTTGCTTTACGTTGCCTTGCTTTGTCTTGCGTTGCCTTGCCTTGCTTTACCTTGACTTGCTTTTCCTTACCTTTCTTTACGTTGCCTTGCCTTGCCTTGCTTTACGTTGCCTTGCTTTACGTTGCCTTGCTTTACGTTGCCTTGCCTTGCCTTCCTTTACGTTGCCTTGCTTTACGTTGCCTTGCTTTACGTTGCCTTGCCTTGCCTTGCTTTACGTTGCCTTTCTTTACCTTGCCTTGCTTTACCTTGCCTTGCCTTGCCTTGCTTTACATTGCCTTGCTTTACCTTGCCTTGCTTTACCTTGCCTTGCTTTACCTTGCCTTGCTTTACGTTGCATTGCCTTGCCTTGCTTTACCTTGCCTTGCTTTACGCTGCCTTGCCTTGCCTTGCTTTACGTTGCCTTGCTTTACGTTGCCTTGCCTTGCCTTGCTTTACATTGCCTTGCTTTACCTTGCCTTGCTTTACCTTGCCTTGCTTTACCTTGCCTTGCATTACGTTGCCTTGCCTTGCATTGCTTTACGTTGCCTTGCTTTACGTTGCCTTGCTTTACGTTGCCGTCATTCACGTTGCCTTGCCTTGCCTTGCTTTATGTTGCCTTGCTTTACGTTCCCTTGCCTTGCTTTACGTTGCCTTTCTTTACGTTGCCTTGCCTTGCCTTGCTTTTCGTTGCTTTATGTTGCTTTACGTTGCCTTGCTTTA
The DNA here is from genome assembly GCF_032191515.1 of Phaenicophaeus curvirostris. Taxonomy (NCBI): domain Eukaryota; kingdom Metazoa; phylum Chordata; class Aves; order Cuculiformes; family Cuculidae; genus Phaenicophaeus; species Phaenicophaeus curvirostris. Next base: position 95,210 of record NW_027206961.1, on the reverse strand, counting down.
CGTTGCTTTACGTTGCTTTACGTCGCTTTACGTTGCCTTGCCTTGCCTTGCTTTACGTTGCTTTACATTGCTTTATGTTGCTTTACGTTGCCTTGCCTTACCTTGCTTTACGTTGCTTTACGTTGCTTTATGTTGCTTTACGTTGCCTTGCCTTGCCTTTCTTTACGTTGCTTTACGTTGATTTACGTTGCCTTGCCTTGCTTTACGTTGCTTTACGTTGCTTTACGTTGCCTTGCCTTGCCTTGCCTTGATTTACGTTGCTTTACGTTGTTTTAATTTGCTTTAAGTTGCCTTGCCTTGCCTTGCTTTACGTTGCTTTACGTTGCTTTACGTTGCCTTACGTTGCCTTGCTTTACGTTGCTTTACGTTGCTTTACGTTGCTTTACGTTGTCTTGCCTTGCCTTGCTTTACGTTGCTTTACATTGCTTTACGTTGTTTTAGGTTGCCTTGCCTTGCCTTGCTTTACGTTGCTTTACGTTGCTTTACGTTGCCTTGCCTTACCTTGCTTTACGTTGCTTTACGTTGCCTTGCCTTGCTTTACGTTTGTTTACGTTGCCTTTCCTTGCCTTCCTTTACGTTGCTTTACGTTGCTTTACGTTGCCTTGCCTTGCTTTACGTTGCTTTACGTTGCTTTACGTTGCCTTGCCTTTCTTTACGTTGCTTTACGTTGCTTTACGTTTTTTAAGTTGCCTTGCCTTGCCTTGCTTTACGTTGCTTTACGTTGCCTTGCTTTACGTTGTCTTGTCTTGCTTTGCTTTACGTTGCCTTGTCTTGCCTTGCTTTACGTTGCTTTACGTTGCCTTGCTTTACGTTGCTTTACGTTGCCTTGATTTACGTTGCCTTGTCTTGCCTTGCTTTACGTTGCCTTGTCTTGCCTTGCTTTACATTGCTTTATGATGCCTTGGTTTTCGTTGCCTTGCCTTGCCTTGCTTTACGTTGCCTTGTCTTGCCTTGCTTTACGTTGCTTTACGTTGCCTTGCCTTAAGTTGCCTTTTCTTTCCTTGATTTACGTTGCCTTGTCTTGCCTTACTTTACGTTGCTTTACGTTGCCTTGCCTTGCCTTGCTTTGCCTTGCTTTATATTGCTTTACGTTGCCTTGCCTTGCCTTGCCTTGCCTTGCTTTAATTTGCTTTACGTTGTCTTGCCTTGCCTTGCCTTGCTTTACGTTGCTTTACGTTGCTTTACATTGCTTTCCATTGATTTACGTTGCTTTACGTTGCCTTGCCTTGCCTTGCTTTACGTTGCCTTGCTTTGTCTTGCGTTGCCTTGCCTTGCTTTACCTTGACTTGCTTTTCCTTACCTTTCTTTACGTTGCCTTGCCTTGCCTTGCTTTACGTTGCCTTGCTTTACGTTGCCTTGCTTTACGTTGCCTTGCCTTGCCTTCCTTTACGTTGCCTTGCTTTACGTTGCCTTGCTTTACGTTGCCTTGCCTTGCCTTGCTTTACGTTGCCTTTCTTTACCTTGCCTTGCTTTACCTTGCCTTGCCTTGCCTTGCTTTACATTGCCTTGCTTTACCTTGCCTTGCTTTACCTTGCCATGCTTTACCTTGCCTTGCTTTACGTTGCATTGCCTTGCCTTGCTTTACCTTGCCTTGCTTTACGTTGCCTTGCCTTGCCTTGCTTTACATTGCCTTGCTTTACCTTGCCTTGCTTTACCTTGCCTTGCTTTACCTTGCCTTGCATTACGTTGCCTTGCCTTGCATTGCTTTACGTTGCCTTGCTTTACGTTGCCTTGCTTTACGTTGCCGTCCTTCACGTTGCCTTGCCTTGCCTTGCTTTATGTTGCCTTGCTTTACGTTCCCTTGCCTTGCTTTACGTTGCCTTTCTTTACGTTGCCTTGCCTTGCCTTGCTTTACGTTGCCTTGCTTTACGTTGCCTTGCATTGCTTTACGTTGCCTTGCTTTACGTTGCCTTGCCTTGCCTTGCTTTACGTTGCCTTGCCTTTCCTTGCTTTACGTTGCCTTGCTTTACGTTGCCTTGCCTTGCTTTACGTTGCCTTGCTTTACGTTGCCTTGCTTTACGTTGCCTTGCCTTGCCTTGCTTTATGTTGCCTTGCTTTACGTTGCCTAGCCTTGCTTTACGTTGCCTTGCTTTACGTTGCCTTGATTTACGTTACCTTGCTTTACCTTGCCTTGCTTTACGTTGCCTTGCTTTATGTTGCCTTGCTTTACGTTGCCTTGCCTTGCTTTACCTTGCCTTGCTTTACGTTGCCTTGCTTTACGTTGCCTTGCCTTGCCTTGCTTTACGTTGCCTTGCTTTACATTGCCTTGTCTTTCCTTTCTTTACGTTGCCTTGCCTTGCCTTGCTTTACTTCGTTGCCTTGCATACGTTCCCTTGCTTTACGTTGCCTTGCTTTACTTTGCCTTGCCTTGCCTTGCTTTACGTTGCCTTGCTTTACGGTGCCTTGCTTTACGTTTCCTTTCCTTGCCTTGCTTTACGTTGCCTTGCTTTATGTTGCCTTGCTTTACGTTGCCTTGCCTTTCATTACGTTGCCTTGCTTTACGTTGCCTTGCTTTACGTTGCCTTGCTTTACGTTGCTTTACGTTGCCTTGCTTTACGTTGCCTTGATTTACGTTGCCTTGCCTTGCTTGCTTTACGTTGCCTTGCTTTACGTTGCCTTGCCTTGCATTTCTTTACGTTGCATTGCTTTACGTTGCCTTGCTTTATATTGCCTTGCTTTACGTTGCCTTGCCTTGCCTTGCTTTACGTTGCCTTGCTTTACGTTGCCTTCCTTTACGTTGCCTTGCCTTGCCTTGCTTTACGTTGCCTTTCTTTACATTGCCTTGCTTTATGTTGCCTTGCCTTGCCTTGCTTTACGTTGCCTTGCTTTAAGTTGCCTTGCTTTACGTTGCCTTGCTTTACGTTGCCTTGCCTTGCTTTACGTTGCCTTGCTTTACGTTGCCTTCCTTTACGTTGCCTTGCCTTGCCTTGCTTTACGTTGCCTTTCTTTACATTGCCTTGCTTTATGTTGCCTTGCCTTGCCTTGATTTACGTTGCCTTGCTTTAAGTTGCCTTGCTTTATGTTGCCTTGCTTTACGTTGCCTTGCCTTGCTTTACGTTGCCTTGCTTTACGGTGCCTTGCTTTACCTTGCCTTGCTTTACCTTGCCTTCCCTTGCTTTACGTTCCCTTGCTTTACGTTGCCTTTCCTTGCCTTGCCTTGTCTTGCTTTATGTTGCCTTACTTTACCTTGCCTTGCTTTACGTTGCCTTGCCTTGGCTTTATTTGCGTTGCCTTGCTTTACGTTGCCTTGCTTTACGTTGCCTTGCCTTGCCTTGCTTTACGTTGCCTTGCTTTACGTTGCCTTGCCTTGCCTTGCTTTACGTTGCCTTGCCTTGCTTTACGTTGCCTTGCTTTATGTTGCCTTCCGTTGCCTTGCTTCACGTTGCCTTGCTTTATGTTGCCTTGATTTACGTTGCCTTGCTTTACGTTGCCTTGCTTTACTTTGCCTTGCCTTGCTTTACGTTGCCTTGCTTTACGTTGCCTTGCCTTGCATTGCTTTACGTTGCCTTGCCTTACTTTACGTTGCCTTGACTTGCCTTGCTTTACGTTGCCTTGCTTTACGTTGCCTTGCTTTACGTTGCTTTACGTTGCTTTGCCTTGCTTTACGTTGCCTTGCTTTACGTTGCCTTGCCTTGCCTTGCTTTACGTTGCCTTGCTTTACGTTGCCTTGCCTTGCCTTGCTTTACGTTGCCTTGCTTTACGTTGCCTTGCCTTGCTTTACGTTGCCTTGCTTTACGTTGCCTTGCTTTACGTTGCCTTGCCTTACCTTGCTTTATGTTCCCTTGTTTACATTGCCTTGCCTTGCTTAACGTTGCCTTGCCTTCCTTTACTTTGCCTTGCTTTACGTTTCCTTACTTTACCTTACCTTGCATAGCCTTGCTTTACGTTGCCTTGCTTTACGTTGCCTTGCTTTACGTTACCTTGCTTTACCTTGCCTTGCCTTGCCTTGCTTTACGTTGCCTTGCTTTACGTTGCCTTGCCTTGCTTTACCTTGCCTTGCTTTACGTTGCCTTGCTTTACGTTGCCTTGCTTTACGTTGCCTTGCCTTGCCTTGCTTTACGTTGCCTTGCTTTACGTTGCCTTGCTTTACGTTTCCTTTCCTTGCCTTGCTTTACGTTGCCTTGCTTTATGTTGCCTTGCTTTACGTTGCCTTGTCTTGCTTTACGTTGCCTTGCTTTACGTTGCCTTGCTTTATGTTGCCTTGCTTTGCCTTGCCTTACGTTGCCTTGCTTTACGTTGCCTTGCCTTGCCTTGCTTTACGTTGCCTTGCTTTACGTTGCCTTGCCTTGCCTTGCTTTATGTTGCATTGCTTTACGTTGCCTTGCCTTGCCTTACTTTGCTTTACGTTGCCTTGCTTTACGTTGCCGTCCTTTACGTTGCCTTGCCTTTCCTTGCTTTACGTTGCCTTCCTTTAAGTTGCCTTGCCTTGCCTTGCTTTACGTTGCCTTTCTTTACGTTTCCTTGTTTTACGTTGCCTTGCCTTGCCTTGCTTTACGTTGCCTTGCTTTAAGTTGCCTTGCTTTACGTTGCCTTGCTTTACGTTGCCTTGCCTTGCTTTACGTTGCCTTGCTTTACGTTGCCTTGCTTTACCTTCCCTTGCCTTGCTTTACGTTGCCTTGCTTTACGTTGCCTTTCCTTGCCTTGCCTTGCCTTGCTTTACGTTGCCTTGCTTTACGTTGCCTTGCTCTACGTTGCCTTGCTTTACGTTGCCTTGCTTTACGTTGCCTTGCCTTGCCTTGATTTACGTTGCCTTGTGTTATGTTACCTTGCTTTACCTTGCCTTGCTTTACGTTGCCTTGCTTTACGTTGCCTTGCTTTACGTTGCCTTGCCTTGCTTTACCTTGCCTTGCTTTACGTTGCCTTGCTTTACGTTGCCTTGCCTTGCCTTGCTTTACGTTGCCTTGCTTTACATTGCCTTGTCTTTCCTTTCTTTACGTTGCCTTGCCTTGCCTTGCTTTACTTCGTTGCCTTGCATACGTTCCCTTGCTTTACGTTGCCTTGCTTTACTTTGCCTTGCCTTGCCTTGCTTTACGTTGCCTTGCTTTACGGTGCCTTGCTTTACGTTTCCTTTCCTTGCCTTGCTTTACGTTGCCTTGCTTTATGTTGCCTTGCTTTACGTTGCCTTGCCTTTCATTACGTTGCCTTGCTTTACGTTGCCTTGCTTTACGTTGCCTTGCTTTACGTTGCTTTACGTTGCCTTGCTTTACGTTGCCTTGATTTACGTTGCCTTGCCTTGCTTGCTTTACGTTGCCTTGCTTTACGTTGCCTTGCCTTGCATTTCTTTACGTTGCATTGCTTTACGTTGCCTTGCTTTATATTGCCTTGCTTTACGTTGCCTTGCCTTGCCTTGCTTTACGTTGCCTTGCTTTACGTTGCCTTCCTTTACGTTGCCTTGCCTTGCCTTGCTTTACGTTGCCTTTCTTTACATTGCCTTGCTTTATGTTGCCTTGCCTTGCCTTGCTTTACGTTGCCTTGCTTTAAGTTGCCTTGCTTTACGTTGCCTTGCTTTACGTTGCCTTGCCTTGCTTTACGTTGCCTTGCTTTACGTTGCCTTCCTTTACGTTGCCTTGCCTTGCCTTGCTTTACGTTGCCTTTCTTTACATTGCCTTGCTTTATGTTGCCTTGCCTTGCCTTGCTTTACGTTGCCTTGCTTTAAGTTGCCTTGCTTTACGTTGCCTTGCTTTACGTTGCCTTGCCTTGCTTTACGTTGCCTTGCTTTACGGTGCCTTGCTTTACCTTGCCTTGCTTTACCTTGCCTTCCCTTGCTTTACGTTCCCTTGCTTTACGTTGCCTTTCCTTGCCTTGCCTTGTCTTGCTTTATGTTGCCTTACTTTACCTTGCCTTGCTTTACGTTGCCTTGCCTTGGCTTGATTTGCGTTGCCTTGCTTTACGTTGCCTTGCTTTACGTTGCCTTGCCTTGCCTTGCTTTACGTTGCCTTGCTTTACGTTGCCTTGCCTTGCCTTGCTTTACGTTGCCTTGCCTTGCTTTACGTTGCCTTGCTTTATGTTGCCTTCCGTTGCCTTGCTTCACGTTGCCTTGCTTTATGTTGCCTTGCTTTACGTTGCCTTGCTTTACGTTGCCTTGCTTTACTTTGCCTTGCCTTGCTTTACGTTGCCTTGCTTTACGTTGCCTTGCCTTGCATTGCTTTACGTTGCCTTGCCTTACTTTACGTTGCCTTGACTTGCCTTGCTTTACGTTGCCTTGCTTTACGTTGCTTTACGTTGCTTTGCCTTGCTTTACGTTGCCTTGCTTTACGTTGCCTTGCCTTGCCTTGCTTTACGTTGCCTTGCTTTACGTTGCCTTTCCTTGCCTTGCCTTGCCTTGCTTTACGTTGCCTTGCTTTACGTTGCCTTGCCTTGCCTTGCTTTACGTTGCCTTGCTTTACGTTGCCTTGCCTTGCTTTACGTTGCCTTGCTTTACGTTGCCTTGCTTTACGTTGCCTTGCCTTACCTTGCTTTATGTTCCCTTGTTTACATTGCCTTGCCTTGCTTAACGTTGCCTTGCCTTCCTTTACTTTGCCTTGCTTTACGTTTCCTTACTTTACCTTACCTTGCATAGCCTTGCTTTACGTTGCCTTGCTTTACGTTGCCTTGCTTTACGTTACCTTGCTTTACCTTGCCTTGCCTTGCCTTGCTTTACGTTGCCTTGCTTTACGTTGCCTTGCCTTGCTTTACCTTGCCTTGCTTTACGTTGCCTTGCTTTACGTTGCCTTGCTTTACGTTGCCTTGCCTTGCCTTGCTTTACGTTGCCTTGCTTTACGTTGCCTTGCTTTACGTTTCCTTTCCTTGCCTTGCTTTACGTTGCCTTGCTTTATGTTGCCTTGCTTTACGTTGCCTTGTCTTGCTTTACGTTGCCTTGCTTTACGTTGCCTTGCTTTATGTTGCCTTGCTTTGCCTTGCCTTACGTTGCCTTGCTTTACGTTGCCTTGCCTTGCCTTGCTTTACGTTGCCTTGCTTTACGTTGCCTTGCCTTGCCTTGCTTTATGTTGCATTGCTTTACGTTGCCTTGCTTTACAATGCCTAGATTTACGTTGCCTTGCCTTGCTTTACGTTGCCTTGCTTTAAGTTGCCTTGCTTTACGTTGCCTTGTCTTGCCTTACTTTGCTTTACGTTGCCTTGCTTTACGTTGCCGTCCTTTACGTTGCCTTGCCTTTCCTTGCTTTACGTTGCCTTCCTTTAAGTTGCCTTGCCTTGCCTTGCTTTACGTTGCCTTTCTTTACGTTTCCTTGTTTTACGTTGCCTTGCCTTGCCTTGCTTTACGTTGCCTTGCTTTAAGTTGCCTTGCTTTACGTTGCCTTGCTTTACGTTGCCTTGCCTTGCTTTACGTTGCCTTGCTTTACGTTGCCTTGCTTTACCTTCCCTTGCCTTGCTTTACGTTGCCTTGCTTTACGTTGCCTTTCCTTGCCTTGCCTTGCCTTGCTTTACGTTGCCTTGCTTTACGTTGCCTTGCTCTACGTTGCCTTGCTTTACGTTGCCTTGCTTTACGTTGCCTTGCCTTGCCTTGATTTACGTTGCCTTGTGTTATGTTGCCTTGCTTTACGTTGCCTTGCTTTACGTTGCCTTGATTTACGTTGCCTTGCTTTATGTTGCCTTGCCTTGCCTTGCTTTACGTTGCCTTTCTTTACCTTGCCTTGCTTTACCTTGCCTTTCCTTGCTTTACGCTGCCTTGCCTTGCCTTGCTTTACGTTGCCTTGCTTTACGTTGCCTTGCTTTACGTTGCCTTGCCTTGCCTTGATTTACATTGCCTTGCTTTACCTTGCCTTGCTTTACCTTGCCTTGCTTTACCTTGCCTTGCATTACGTTGCCTTGCCTTACCTTGCTTTACGTTGCCTTGTTTTACGTTGACTTTCCTTGCATTGCTTTACGTTGCCTTGCTTTACGTTGCCTTGCTTTACGTTGCCGTCCTTTACGTTGCCTTGCCTTGCCTTGCTTTACGTTGCCTTGCTTTACGTTCCCTTGCCTTGCTTTACGTTGCCTTCCTTTACGTTGCCTTGCCTTGCCTTGCTTTACGTTGCCTTGCTTTACGTTGCCTTGCATTGCTTTACGTTGCCTTGCTTTACGTTGCCTTGCCTTGCTTTACGTTGCCTTGCCTTTCCTTGCTTTACGTTGCCTTGCTTTACGTTGCCTTGCCTTGCTTTACGTTGCCTTGCTTTACGTTGCCTTGATTTACGTTGCCTTGCCTTGCTTGCTTTACGTTGCCTTGCTTTACGTTGCCTTGCCTTGCATTTCTTTACGTTGCATTGCTTTACGTTGCCTTGCTTTATGTTGCCTTGCTTTACGTTGCCTTGCCTTGCCTTGCTTTACGTTGCCTTGCTTTACGTTGCCTTCCTTTACGTTGCCTTGCCTTGCCTTGCTTTACGTTGCCTTTCTTTACATTGCCTTGCTTTATGTTGCCTTGCCTTGCCTTGGTTTACGTTGCCTTGCTTTAAGTTGCCTTTCTTTACGTTGCCTTGCTTTACGTTGCCTTGCCTTGCTTTACGTTGCCTTGCTTTACGGTGCCTTGCTTTACCTTGCCTTGCTTTACCTTGCCTTCCCTTGCTTTACGTTCCCTTGCTTTACGTTGCCTTTCCTTGCCTTGCCTTGTCTTGCTTTACGTTGCCTTACTTTACCTTGCCTTGCTTTACGTTGCCTTGCCTTGGCTTGATTTACGTTGCCTTGCGTTACGTTGCCTTGCTTTACGTTGCCTTGCCTTGCCTTGCTTTACGTTGCCTTGCTTTACGTTGCCTTGCCTTGCTTTACGTTGCCTTGCCTTGCTTTACGTTGCCTTGCTTTATGTTGCCTTCCGTTGCCTTGCTTCACGTTGCCTTGCTTTATGTTGCCTTGATTTACGTTGCCTTGCTTTACGTTGCCTTGCTTTACTTTGCCTTGCCTTGCTTTACGTTGCCTTGCTTTACGTTGCCTTGCCTTGCATTGCTTTACGTTGCCTTGCCTTACTTTACGTTGCCTTGACTTGCCTTGCTTTACGTTGCCTTGCTTTACGTTGCCTTTCTTTACGTTTCTTTACGTTGCTTTGCCTTGCTTTACGTTGCCTTGCTTTACGTTGCCTTGCCTTGCCTTGCTTTATGTTGCCTTGCTTTACGTTGCCTTTCCTTGCCTTGCCTTGCCTTGCTTTACGTTGCCTTGCTTTACGTTGCCTTGCTTTACGTAGCCTTGCTTTACGTTGCCTTGCCTTGCCTTGCTTTACGTTGCCTTGCTTTACGTTGCCTTGCCTTGCTTTACGTTGCCTTGATTTACGTTGCCTTGCTTTACGTTGCCTTGCCTTGCCTTGCTTTATGTTGCCTTGTTTACATTGCCTTGCCTTGCTTAACGTTGCCTTGCCTTCCTTTACTTTGCCTTGCTTTACGTTTCCTTACTTTACCTTTCCTTGCATAGCCTTGCTTTACGTTGCCTTGCTTTACTTTGCCTTGCTTTACGTTACCTTGCTTTACCTTGCCTTGCCTTGCCTTGCTTTACGTTGCCTTGCTTTACGTTGCCTTGCCTTTCTTTACCTTGCCTTGCTTTACGTTGCCTTGCTTTACGTTGTCTTGCTTTACGTTGCCTTGCCTTGCCTTGCTTTACGTTGCCTTGCTTTACGTTGCCTTGCTTTACGTTTCCTTTCCTTGCCTTGCTTTACGTTGCCTTGCTTTATGTTGCCTTGTTTTACGTTGCCTTGCCTTGCTTTACGTTGACTTGCTTTATGTTGCCTTGCTTTACGTTGCCTTGCCTTGCCTTGCTTTACGTTGCCTTGCTTTACGTTGCCTTGCCTTGCCTTGCTTTATGTTGCATTGCTTTACGTTGCCTTGCTTTACGATGCCTAGCTTTACGTTGCCTTGCCTTGCTTTACGTTGCCTTGATTTAAGTTGCCTTGCTTTACGTTGCCTTGCCTTGCCTTACTTTGCTTTACGTTGCCTTGCTTTACGTTGCCGTCCTTTACGTTGCCTTGCCTTGCCTTGCTTTACGTTGCCTTCCTTTAAGTTGCCTTGCCTTGCCTTGCTTTACGTTGCCTTTCTTTACGTTTCCTTGTTATACGTTGCCTTGCCTTGCCTTGCTTTACGTTGCCTTGCTTTAAGTTGCCTTGCTTTACGTTGCCTTGCTTTACGTTGCCTTGCCTTGCTTTACGTTGCCTTGCTTTACGTTGCTTTGCTTTACCTTCCCTTGCCTTGCTTTACGTTGCCTTGCTTTACGTTGCCTTTCCTTGCCTTGCCTTGCCTTGCTTTACGTTGCCTTGCTTTACGTTGCCTTGCTTTACGTTGCCTTTCCTTGCCTTGCCTTGCCTTGCTTTACGTTGCCTTGCTTTACGTTGCCTTGCTCTACGTTGCATTGCTTTACGTTGCCTTGCCTTGCCTTGATTTACGTTGGCTTGCTTTACGTTGCCTTTCCTTGCCTTGCCTTCCCTTGCTTTACGTTGTCTTGCTTTACGTTGCCTTGCCTTGCTTTACGTTGAATTGCTTTATGTTTCCTTCCCTTGCCTTGCTTCACGTTGCCTTGATTTATGTTGCCTTGATTTACGTTGCCTTGCTTTACGTTGCCTTGCCTTGCCTTGCTTTACGTTGCCTTGATTTACGTTGCCTTGCTTTACATTGCCTTGCCTTGCCTTGCTTTACGTTGCCTTGCTTTACGTTGCCTTGCTTTACGTTGCCTTGCCTTGCTTTACGTTGCCTTGCTTTAAGTTGCCTTGCCTTGCCTTGCTTTACGTTGCCTTCCCTTGCCTTGCTTTATGTTTCCTGGCTTTACGTTGCCTTGCTTTACATTGCCTTGCTTTACCTTGCCTTGCCTTGCCTTGCTTTACGTTGCCTTGCTTTACGTTGCCTTTCTTTACGTTGCCTTGACTTGCCTTGCTTTACTTAGCCTTGCTTTACGTTGCCTTGCCTTGCCTTGCTTTACGTTGCCTTGCTTTACGTTGCCTTGCCTTGTTTACGTTGCCTTGCTTTACGTTGCCTTGCTTTACGTTGCCTTGCCTTGCCTTGCTTTACGTTGCCTTGCTTTACGTTGCATTGCTTTACGTTGCTTTGACTTGCCTTGCTTTACGTTGCCTTGCTTTACGTTGCTTGCTTTACGTTGCCTTGCCTTGCCTAGTTTACGTTGCCATCCTTTACGTTGCCTTGATTTACGTTGCCTTGCCTTGCCTAGCTTTACGTTGCCTTGCTTTACGTTGCCTTGCTTTACTTTGCCTTGCCTTTCCTTGCTTTACGTTGTCTTGCCTTGCCTGGCTTTACGTTGCCTTGCTTTACGTAGCCTTGCTTTACGTTGCCTTGCTTTACGTTGCCTTGCTTTACGTTGCCTTGGCTTTCCTTGCTTTACGTAGCCTTGCTTTACGTTGCCTTGCTTTACGTTGCCTTGCCTTGCTTTACGTTGCCTTGCTTTATATTGCCTTGCCTTGCCTTGCTTTACGTTGCCTTGCTTTACGTTGACTTGCCTTGCCTTGCTTTACGTTGCCTTGCTTTACGTTGTCTTGCCTTGCTTTATGTTGCCTTCCTTTACGTTGCCTTGCTTAACGTTGCCTTGCCTTCCTTTACTTTGCCTTGCTTTACGTTTCCTTACTTTACCTTTCCTTGCATAGCCTTGCTTTACGTTGCCTTGCTTTACGTTGCCTTGCTTTACGTTACCTTGCTTTACCTTGCCTTGCCTTGCCTTGCTTTACGTTGCCTTGCTTTACGTTGCCTTGCCTTGCTTTACCTTGCCTTGCTTTACGTTGCCTTGCTTTACGTTGCCTTGCTTTACGTTACCTTGCTTTACCTTGCCTTGCCTTGCCTTGCTTTACGTTGCCTTGCTTTACGTTGCCTTGCCTTGCTTTACCTTGCCTTGCTTTACGTTGCCTTGCTTTACGTTGCCTTGCTTTACGTTGCCTTGCCTTGCCTTGCTTTACGTTGCCTTGCTTTACGTTGCCTTGCTTTACGTTTCCTTTCCTTGCCTTGCTTTACGTTGCCTTGCTTTATGTTGCCTTGCTTTACGTTGCCTTGCCTTGCTTTACGTTGCCTTGCTTTACGTTGCCTTGCTTTATGTTGCCTTGCTTTGCCTTGCCTTACGTTGCCTTGCTTTATGTTGCCTTGCTTTACGTTGCCTTGCCTTGCCTTGCTTTACGTTGCCTTGCTTTACGTTGCCTTGCCTTGCCTTGCTTTATGTTGCATTGCTTTACGTTGCCTTGCTTTACGATGCCTAGCTTTACGTTGCCTTGCCTTGCTTTACGTTGCCTTGCTTTAAGTTGCCTTGCTTTACGTTGCCTTGCCTTGCCTTTTTTTGCTTTACGTTGCCTTGCTTTACGTTGCCGTCCTTTACGTTGCCTTGCCTTGCCTTGCTTTACGTTGCCTTCCTTTAAGTTGCCTTGCCTTGCCTTGCTTTACGTTGCCTTTCTTTACGTTTCCTTGCTTTACGTTGCCTTGCCTTGCCTTGCTTTACGTTGCCTTGCTTTAAGTTGCCTTGCTTTACGTTGCCTTGCTTTACGTTGCCTTGCCTTGCTTTACGTTGCCTTGCTTTACGTTGCCTTGCTTTACCTTGCCTTGCCTTGCCTTGCTTTACGTTGCCTTGCCTTGCCTTGCCTTGCCTTGCTTTACGTTGCCTTGCTTTACGTTGCCTTGCTCTACGTTGCCTTGCTTTACGTTGCCTTGCCTTGCCTTGATTTACGTTGCCTTGTGTTATGTTGCCTTGCTTTACGTTGCCTTGCTTTACGTTGCCTTGATTTACGTTGCCTTGCTTTACGTTGCCTTGTCTTGCCTTGCTTTACGCTGCCTTGCTTTACGTTGCCTTGCTTTACGTTGCCTTGCTTTAAGTTGCCTTGCTTTACTTTGCCTTGACTTGCCTTGCTTTACGTTGCCTTGTTTTACCTTGCCTTGCTTTACGTTGCCTTGCCTTCCCTTGCTTTACGTTGTCTTGCTTTACGTTGCCTTGCCTTGCTTTACGTTGCCTTGCTTTATGTTGCCTTCCCTTGCCTTGCTTCACGTTGCCTTGATTTATGTTGCCTTGATTTACGTTGCCTTGCTTTACGTTGCCTTGCCTTGCCTTGCTTTACGTTGCCTTGCTTTACGTTGCCTTGCTTTACATTGCCTTGCCTTGCCTTGCTTTACGTTGCCTTGCTTTACGTTGCCTTGCTTTACGTTGCCTTGCCTTGCTTTACGTTGCCTTGCTTTAAGTTGCCTTGCCTTGCCTTGCTTTACGTTTCCTTCCCTTGCCTTGCTTTATGTTGCCTGGCTTTACGTTGCCTTGCTTTACATTGCCTTGCTTTACCTTGCCTTGCCTTGCTTTACGTTGCCTTGCTTTACGTTGCCTTTCTTTACGTTGCCTTGACTTGCCTTGCTTTACTTAGACTTGCTTTACGTTGCCTTGCCTTGCCTTGCTTTACGTTGCCTTGCTTTACGTTGCCTTGCCTTGTTTACGTTGCCTTGCTTTACGTTGCCTTGCTTTACGTTGCCTTGCCTTGCCTTGCTTTACGTTGCCTTGCTTTACGTTGCATTGCTTTACGTTGCTTTGACTTGCCTTGCTTTACGTTGCCTTGCTTTACGTTGCTTGCTTTACGTTGCCTTGCCTTGCCTAGTTTACGTTGCCATCCTTTACGTTGCCTTGATTTACGTTGCCTTGCCTTGCCTGGCTTTACGTTGCCTTGCTTTACGTTGCCTTGCTTTACTTTGCCTTGCCTTTCCTTGCTTTACGTTGTCTTGCCTTGCCTGGCTTTACGTTGCCTTGCTTTACGTAGCCTTGCTTTACGTTGCCTTGCTTTACGTTGCCTTGCTTTACGTTGCCTTGGCTTTCCTTGCTTTACGTAGCCTTGCTTTACGTTGCCTTGCTTTACGTTGCCTTGCCTTGCTTTACGTTGCCTTGCTTTATATTGCCTTGCCTTGCCTTGCTTTACGTTGCCTTGCTTTACGTTGCATTGCCTTGCCTTGCTTTGCCTTGCATTACGTTGCCTTTCTTTACGTTGCCTTGCTTTACGTTGCCTTGCTTTACATTGCCTTGCCTTGCCTTGCCTTACGTTGCCTTGCTTTACGTTGCCTTGATTTACGTTGCCTTGCCTTGCATTGCTTTACGTTGCCTTGCCTTGCCCTGCTTTACGTTTCCTTGCTTTACTTTCCCTTGCTTTACGTTGCCTTGCCTTACTTTACGTTGTCTTGCTTTAAGTTGCCTTGCTTTGCCTTGCTTTACGTTGCCTTGCTTTACGTTGCCTTGCCTTGCCTTGCTTTACGTTGCCTTGCTTTACGTTGCCTTGCCTTGCCTTTCTTTACTTTGTCTTGCTTTACGTTGCCTTGCTTTACGTTGCTTCGCTTTACGTTGCCTTGCCTTGCCTTGCTTTACATTGCCTTGCTTTTCCTTGCCTTGCCTTACCTTGCCTTGCCTTGCCTTGCTTTACGTTGCCTTCCTTTACGTTGCCTTGCTTTACGTTGCCTTGCCTTGCCTTTCTTTACGTTGCCTTGCCTTGCCTTGCTTTACGTTTCCTTGCTTTACGTTGCCTTGCTTTACGTTGCCTTGCCTTGCCTTGCATAACGTTGCCTTGATTTACGTTGCCTTGCTTTACGTTGCCTTGCTTTACTTTGCCTTGCATTGCTTTACGTTGCCTTGCTTTACGTTGCCTTGCTTTACGTTGCCTTGCCTTGCCTTGCTTTACGTTGCCTTGCTTTATGTTGCCTTGCTTTAAGTTGCCTTGTTTACGTTGCCTTGCCTTGCCTTGCTTTACGTTGCCTTGTTTTACGTTGCCTTGCTTTATGTTGCCTTGTCTTGCTTTACGTTGCCTTGCTTTACGTTGCATTGCCTTGCCTTGCTTTACGTTGCCTTTGCTTTACGTTGCCTTGATTTGCTTTGCATTGCCTTGCCTTGCTTTACGTTGCCTTGCTTTACGTTTCCTTGCCTTGCCTTGCTTTACGTTGCCTTGCCTTGCCTTGCCTTGCCGTGCTTTACGTTGCCTTGCTTTACGTTGCCTTTCCTTGCCTTGCTTTACGTTTCCTTGCTTTACGTTCCCTTGACTTGCCTTGCTTTACGTTGCCTTGCTTTACGTTGCCTTGCTTTACGTTGCCTTGCCTTGCTTTACGTTGCCTTACCTTGCTTTACGTTGCCTTGCTTTACGTTGCATTGCCTTGCCTTGCTTTACGTTGCCTTGCTTTACGTTTCCTTGCTTTACGTTGCCTTGCTTCACGTTGCCTTGCTTTACCTTGCCTTGCTTTACGTTGACTTGCTTTTCCTTTCCTTGCCTTGCCTTGCTTTACGTTGCCTTGCTTTACGTTGCCTTGCTTTACGTTGCCTTGACTTGCTTTACGTTGCCTTCCTTTACGTTGCCTTGCTTTACGTTGCCTTGCCTTGCCTTGCTTTACGTTGCCTTGCTTTACGTTGCCTTGCTTTACGTTGCCCTGCCTTGCTTTACGTTGCCTTGCTTTACGTTGCCTTGCCTTGCCTTGCTTTACGTTGCCTTGCTTTACGTTGCCTTGCTTTACGTTGCCTTGCCTTGCCTTGCTTTATGTTGCCTTGCTTTACATTGCCGTGCCTTGATTTACGTTGCCTTGCCTTGCTTTACGTTGACTTGCCTTCCTTTACTTTGCCTTGCTTTACGTTTCCTTGCTTTACCTTGCCTTGCCTAGCCTTTCTTTACGTTGCCTTGTTTTACGTTGCCTTGCTTTACGTTACCTTGCTTTACCTTGCCTTGCCTTGCCTTGTTTTACGTTGCCTTGCTTTACGTTGCCTTGCCTTGCTTTACCTTGCCTTGCTTTACGTTGCCTTGCTTTACGTTGCCTTGCTTTACGTTGCCTTGCCTTGCCTTGCTTTACGTTGCCTTGCTTTACGTTGCCTTGCTTTACGTTTCCTTGCCTTGCCTTGCTTTACGTTGCCTTGCCTTGCCTTGCCTTGCCTTGCTTTGCTTTACGTTGCCTTGCTTTACCTTGCCTTGCCTTGCCTTACTTTACGTTGCCTTGCTTTACGTTGCCTTGCATTGTTTTACGTTGCCTTGCTTTACGTTGCCTTGCTTTACGTTGCCTTGCCTTGCCTTGCTTTACGTTGCCTTGCTTTATGTTGCCTTGCTTTACGTTGCCTTGCTTTACGTTGCCTTGCCTTGCCTTGCTTTACGTTGCCTTGCCTTGCTTTACATTGCCTTGCCTTGCCTTGCTTTACGTTGCCTTGCATTAAGTTGCCTTTCTTTACTTTGCCTTGCCTTGCCTTGCTTTACGTTGCCTTGCCTTGCTTTACGTTGCCTTGCTTTACGTTGCCTTGCCTTGCTTTACATTGCCTTGCTTTACGTTGCCTTGCCTTGATTTACGTTGCCTTGCTTTACGTTGCCTTGCCTTGCCTTGCTTTACGTTGCCTTGCTTTACGTTGCCTTGCCTTGCTTTACCTTGCCTTGCTTTACGTTGCCTTGCTTTACGTTGCCTTGCCTTGCCTTGCTTTACGTTGCATTGCTTTACGTTGCCTTCCTTTACGTTGCCTTCCTTTACGTTGCCTTGCCTTCCTTTACGTTGCCTTGCTTTACGTTGCCTTGCTTTACGTTTCCTTGCCTTGCCTTGCTTTACGTTGCCTTGCTATACGTTGCCTTTCATTGCCTTGCCTTGCCTTGCTTTAGGTTGCCTTGCTTTACGTTGCTATGCTTTACGTTGCCTTGCCTTGCCTTGCTTTACGTTGCCTTGCGTTACGTTGCCTTGCTTTACGTTGCCTTGCTTTATGTTGCCTTGCATTACGTTGCCTTGCTTTAAGTTGCCTTGCTTTACGTTGCCTTGCCTTGCCTTGCTTTACGTTGCCTTGCTTTACGTTGCCTTGCCTTGCTTTACGTTGCCTTGCTTTACGTTGCCTTGCTTTGCTTTACGTTGCCTTGCTTTACCTTGCCTTGCTTTACGTTGCCTTGCTTTCCCTTGCTTTACGTTGCCTTGCTTTACGTTGCCTTGCCTTGCTTTACGTTCCCTTGCTTTATGTTGCCTTCCCTTGCCTTGCTTCACGTTGCCTTGATTTATGTTGCCTTGATTTACGTTGCCTTGCTTTACGTTGCCTTGCCTTGCCTTGCTTTACGTTGCCTTGCTTTACGTTGCCTTGCTTTACGTTGCCTTGCCTTGCCTTGCTTTACGTTGCCTTGCTTTACGTTGCCTTGCCTTGCTTTACGTTGCCTTGCTTTACGTTGCCTTGCCTTGCCTTGATTTACGTTGCCTTCCCTTGCCTTGCTTTACGTTGCCTTGCTTTACATTGCCTTGCTTTACATTGCCTTGCTTTACCTTGCCTTGCCTTGCCTTGCTTTACGTTGACTTGCTTTACATTGCCTTGCTTTACGTTGCCTTGCTTTACGTTGCCTTGCTTTACGTTGCCTTGCTTTACGTTGCCAAGCTTTACGTTTCCTTGCTTTACGTTGCCTTGCTTTACGTTGCCTTGCCTTGCCTTGCTTTACGTTGCCTTGCTTTACGTTTCCTTGCCTTGCCTTGCTTTACGTTGCCTTGTTTTACGTTGCCTTGCTTTACCTTGCCTTGCCTTGCTTTACGTTGCCTTGCTTTACGTTGCCTTGCCTTGCCTTGCTTTACGTTGCCTTCACTTGCCTTGCTTTACGTTGCCTTGCTTTACATTGCCTTGCTTTACATTGCCTTGATTTACCTTGCCTTGCTTGCCTTGCTTTACGTTGCCTTGCTTTACGTTGCCTTTCTTTACGTTGCCTTGACTTGCCTTGCTTTACGTTGCCTTGCTTTACGTTTCCTTGCCTTTCCTTGCTTTACGTTGCCTTGCTATACGTTGCCTTTCCTTGCCTTGCCTTGCCTTGCTTTAGGTTGCCTTGCTTTACGGTGCCTTGTCTTCGCTTGCTTTACGTTGCCTTGCTTTACGTTGCCTTGCTTTACGTTGCATTGCTTTATGTTGCCTTGCATTACGTTGCCTTGCTTTAAGTTGCCTTGCTTTACTTTGCCTTGCCTTGCCTTGATTTACGTTTCCTTGCTTTACGTTGCCTTGCCTTGCTTTACATTGCCTTGCTTTACGTTGCCTTGCCTTGCTTTACGTTGCCTTGCTTTACGTTGCCTTGCCTTGCTTTACGTTGCCTTGCTTTACGTTGCCTTGCCTTGCCTTGATTTACGTTGCCTTCCCTTGCCTTGCTTCACGTTGCCTTGATTTATGTTGCCTTGATTTACGTTGCCTTGCTTTACGTTGCCTTGCCTTGCCTTGCTTTACGTTGCCTTGCTTTACGTTGCCTTGCCTTGCCTTGCATTACGTTGGCTTGCTTTACGTTGCCTTGCTTTACGTTGCCTTGCCTTGCTTTACGTTGCCTTGCTTTACGTTGCCTTGCCTTGCTTTGCTTTACGTTGCCTTGCCTTGCCTTGCTTTACGTTGCCTTGCTTTACGTTTCCTTGCTTTACGTTGCCTTGCCTTGCTTTACGTTGCCTTGCTTTACGTTGCCTTGCTTTACGTTGCCTTGCCTTGCCTTGCTTTACGTTGCCTTGCTTTACGTTGCCTTGACTTGCCTTGCTTTACGTAGCCTTGCTTTACGTTGCTTGCTTTACGTTGCCTTGCCTTGCCTAGTTTACGTTGCCATCCTTTACGTTGCCTTGCTTTATGTTGCCTTGCTTTACGTTGCCTTGCTTTAGTTTGCCTTGCCTTTCCTTGCTTTACGTTGCCTTGCCTTGCCTGGCTTTACGTTGCCTGGCTTTACGTTGCCTTGCTTTACGTTGCCTTGCTTTACGTTGCCTTGCTTTACGTTGCCTTGCCTTTCCTTGCTTTACGTAGCCTTGCTTTACGTTGCCTTGCCTTGCCTTGCTTTACGTTGCCTTGCCTTGCTTTACGTTGCCTTGCCTTGCTTTACGTTGCCTTGCTTTACATTGCCTTGCCTTGCCTTGCTTTTCGTTGCCTTGCTTTATGTTGCCTTGCTTTACGTTGCCTTGCCTTGACTTGTTTTACGTTCCATTGCTTTACGTTGCCTTGCTTTACGTTGCCTTGCCTTGCCTTGCTTTACGTTGCCTTGCTTTACGTTGCCTTGCTTTACGTTGCCTTGCCTTGCCTTGCTTTACGTTGCCTTCCTTTACGTTGCCTTGCCTCGCTTTAAGTTGCCTTCCATTACGTTGCCTTGCCTTGCCTTGCTTTACGTTGCCTTTCTTTACGTTGCCTTGCTTTATGTTGCCTTGCCTTTCCTTTCTTTACGTTGCCTTGCTTTAAGTTGCCTTGCTTTACGTTGCCTTGCTTTACGATGCCTTGCCTTGCTTTACGTTGCCTTGCTTTACGTTGCCTTGCTTTACCTTGCCTTGCCTTGCTTTACGTTGCCTTGCTTTACGTTGCCTTGCCTTGCCTTGCCTTGCTTCACGTTGCCTTGCTTTACGTTGCCTTGCTTTACGTTGCCTTGCCTTGCCTTGATTTACGTTGTCTTGCGTTACGTTGCCTTGCTTTACGTTGCCTTGCCTTGCCTTGCTTTACGTTGCCTTGCTTTACGTTGCCTTGTCTTGCCTTGCTTTACGTTGCCTTGCTTTACGTTGCCTTGCTTTACGTTGCCTTGCTTTACGTTGCCTTGCATTACGTTGCCTTGCTTTAAGTTGCCTTGCTTTACTTTGCCTTGCCTTGCTTTACGTTGCCTTGCTTTATGTTGCCTTCCCTTGCCTTGCTTCACGTTGCCTTGATTTATGTTGCCTTGATTTACGTTGCCTTGCTTTACGTTGCCTTGCCTTGCCTTGCTTTACTTTGCCTTTCTTTACGTTGCCTTTCTTTACGTTGCCTTGCCTTGCCTAGCTTTACGTTGCCTTGCTTTACGTTGCCTTGCTTTACGTTGCCTTGCCTTGCTTTACGTTGCCTTGCTTTACGTTGCCTTGCCTTGCCTTGATTTATGTTGCCTTATCTTGCCTTGCTTTAAGTTGCCTTGCTTTACGTTGCCTTGCTTTACATTGCCTTGCTTTACCTTGCCTTGCCTTGCCTTGCTTTACGTTGCCTTGCTTTACGTTGCCTTTCTTTACGTTGCCTTGACTTGCCTTGCTTTACTTAGCCTTGCTTTACGTTTCCTTGCCTTGCTTTGCTTTACGTTGCCTTGCCTTGCCTTGCTTTACATTGCCTTGCTTTACGTTGCCTTGCTTTACGTTGCCTTGCCTTGCTTTATGTTGCCTTGCTTTACGTTGCCTTGCTTTACGTTGCCTTGCTTTACGTTGCCTTGCTTTACGTTGCCTTGCTTTACGTTGCCTTGACTTGCCTTGCTTTACGTTGCCTTGCTTTACGTTGCCTTGCCTCGCTTTAAGTTGCCTTCCATTACGTTGCCTTGCCTTGCCTTGCTTTACTTTGCCTTTCTTTACGTTGCCTTGCTTTATGTTGCCTTGCCTTTCCTTGCTTTACGTTGCCTTGCTTTAAGTTGCCTTGCTTTACGTTGCCTTGCTTTACGTTGCCTTGCCTTGCTTTACGTTGCCTTGCTTTACGTTGCCTTGCCTTGCCTTGATTTACGTTGCCTTCCCTTGCCTTGCTTCACGTTGCCTTGATTTATGTTGCCTTGATTTACGTTGCCTTGCTTTACGTTGCCTTGCCTTGCCTTGCTTTACGTTGCCTTGCTTTACGTTGCCTTGCCTTGCCTTGCATTACGTTGGCTTGCTTTACGTTGCCTTGCTTTACGTTGCCTTGCCTTGCTTTACGTTGCCTTGCTTTACGTTGCCTTGCCTTGCTTTGCTTTACGTTGCCTTGCCTTGCCTTGCTTTACGTTGCCTTGCTTTACGTTTCCTTGCTTTACGTTGCCTTGCCTTGCTTTACGTTGCCTTGCTTTACGTTGCCTTGCCTTGCCTTGCTTTACGTTGCCTTGCTTTACGTTGCCTTGACTTGCCTTGCTTTACGTAGCCTTGCTTTACGTTGCTTGCTTTACGTTGCCTTGCCTTGCCTAGTTTACGTTGCCATCCTTTACGTTGCCTTGCTTTATGTTGCCTTGCTTTACGTTGCCTTGCTTTAGTTTGCCTTGCCTTTCCTTGCTTTACGTTGCCTTGCCTTGCCTGGCTTTACGTTGCCTGGCTTTACGTTGCCTTGCTTTACGTTGCCTTGCTTTACGTTGCCTTGCTTTACGTTGCCTTGCCTTTCCTTGCTTTACGTAGCCTTGCTTTACGTTGCCTTGCCTTGCCTTGCTTTACGTTGCCTTGCCTTGCTTTACGTTGCCTTGCCTTGCTTTACGTTGCCTTGCTTTACATTGCCTTGCCTTGCCTTGCTTTTCGTTGCCTTGCTTTATGTTGCCTTGCTTTACGTTGCCTTGCCTTGACTTGTTTTACGTTCCATTGCTTTACGTTGCCTTGCTTTACGTTGCCTTGCCTTGCCTTGCTTTACGTTGCCTTGCTTTACGTTGCCTTGCCTTGCCTTGCTTTACGTTGCCTTCCTTTACGTTGCCTTGCCTCGCTTTAAGTTGCCTTCCATTACGTTGCCTTGCCTTGCCTTGCTTTACGTTGCCTTTCTTTACGTTGCCTTGCTTTATGTTGCCTTGCCTTTCCTTTCTTTACGTTGCCTTGCTTTAAGTTGCCTTGCTTTACGTTGCCTTGCTTTACGATGCCTTGCCTTGCTTTACGTTGCCTTGCTTTACGTTGCCTTGCTTTACCTTGCCTTGCCTTGCTTTACGTTGCCTTGCTTTACGTTGCCTTGCCTTGCCTTTCCTTGCTTCACGTTGCCTTGCTTTACGTTGCCTTGCTTTACGTTGCCTTGCTTTACGTTGCCTTGCCTTGCCTTGATTTACGTTGTCTTGCGTTACGTTGCCTTGCTTTACGTTGCCTTGCCTTGCCTTGCTTTACGTTGCCTTGCTTTACGTTGCCTTGTCTTGCCTTGCTTTACGTTGCCTTGCTTTACGTTGCCTTGCTTTACGTTGCCTTGCTTTACGTTGCCTTGCATTACGTTGCCTTGCTTTAAGTTGCCTTGCTTTACTTTGCCTTGCCTTGCTTTACGTTGCCTTGCTTTATGTTGCCTTCCCTTGCCTTGCTTCACGTTGCCTTGATTTATGTTGCCTTGATTTACGTTGCCTTGCTTTACGTTGCCTTGCCTTGCCTTGCTTTACTTTGCCTTTCTTTACGTTGCCTTTCTTTACGTTGCCTTGCCTTGCCTAGCTTTACGTTGCCTTGCTTTACGTTGCCTTGCTTTACGTTGCCTTGCCTTGCTTTACGTTGCCTTGCTTTACGTTGCCTTGCCTTGCCTTGCTTTATGTTGCCTTCCCTTGCCTTGCTTTAAGTTGCCTTGCTTTACGTTGCCTTGCTTTACATTGCCTTGCTTTACCTTGCCTTGCCTTGCCTTGCTTTACGTTGCCTTGCTTTACGTTGCCTTTCTTTACGTTGCCTTGACTTGCCTTGCTTTACTTAGCCTTGCTTTACGTTTCCTTGCCTTGCTTTGCTTTACGTTGCCTTGCCTTGCCTTGCTTTACATTGCCTTGCTTTACGTTGCCTTGCTTTACGTTGCCTTGCCTTGCTTTATGTTGCCTTGCTTTACGTTGCCTTGCTTTACGTTGCCTTGCTTTACGTTGCCTTGCTTTACGTTGCCTTGCTTTACGTTGCCTTGACTTGCCTTGCTTTACGTTGCCTTGCTTTACGTTGCCTTGACTTGCCTTGCTTTACGTTGCCTTGCTTTACGTTGCCTTGCTTTACGTTGCCTTGCCTTGCCTAGTTTACGTTGCCATCCTTTACGTTGCCTTGCCTTGCCTGGCTTTACGTTGCCTTGCTTTACGTTGCCATGCTTTACTTTGCCTTGCCTTTCCTTGCTTTACGTTGCCTTGCCTTGCCTGGCTTTACGTTGCCTTGATTTACGTATCCTGGCTTTACGTTGCCTTGCTTTACATTGCCTTGCTTTACATTGCCTTGATTTACCTTGCCTTGCTTGCCTTGCTTTACGTTGCCTTGCTTTACGTTGCCTTTCTTTACGTTGCCTTGACTTGCCTTGCTTTACGTTGCCTTGCTTTACGTTTCCTTGCCTTGCCTTGCTTTACGTTGCCTTGCTATACGTTGCCTTTCCTTGCTTTGCCTTGCCTTGCTTTAGGTTGCCTTGCTTTACGTTGCCTTGTCTTCGCTTGCTTTACGTTGCCTTGCTTTACGTTGCCTTGCTTTATGTTGCATTGCTTTATGTTGCCTTGCATTACGTTGCCTTGCTTTAAGTTGCCTTGCTTTACTTTGCCTTGCCTTGCCTTGATTTACGTTTCCTTGCTTTACGTTGCCTTGCCTTGCTTTACATTGCCTTGCTTTACGTTGCCTTGCCTTGCTTTACGTTGCCTTGCTTTACGTTGCCTTGCCTTGCTTTACGTTGCCTTGCTTTACGTTGCCTTGCCTTGCCTTGATTTACGTTGCCTTCCCTTGCCTTGCATCACGTTGCCTTGATTTATGTTGCCTTGATTTACGTTGCCTTGCTTTACGTTGCCTTGCCTTGCCTTGCTTTACGTTGCCTTGCTTTACGTTGCCTTGCCTTGCCTTGCATTACGTTGCCTTGCTTTACGTTGCCTTGCTTTACGTTGCCTTGCCTTGCTTTACGTTGCCTTGCTTTACGTTGCCTTGCCTTGCTTTGCTTTACGTTGCCTTGCCTTGCCTTGCTTTACGTTGCCTTGCTTTACGTTTCCTTGCTTTACGTTGCCTTGCCTTGCTTTACGTTGCCTTGCTTTACGTTGCCTTGCTTTACGTTGCCTTGCCTTGCCTTGCTTTACGTTGCCTTGCTTTACGTTGCCTTGACTTGCCTTGCTTTACGTAGCCTTGCTTTACGTTGCTTGCTTTACGTTGCCTTGCCTTGCCTAGTTTACGTTGCCATCCTTTACGTTGCCTTGCTTTATGTTGCCTTGCTTTACGTTGCCTTGCTTTACTTTGCCTTGCCTTTCCTTGCTTTACGTTGCCTTGCCTTGCCTGGCTTTACGTTGCCTGGCTTTACGTTGCCTTGCTTTACGTTGCCTTGCCTTGCCTTGCTTTACGTTGCCTTGCTTTACGTTGCCTTGACTTACCTTGCTTTACGTTGTCTTGCTTTACGTTGCTTGCTTTACGTTGCCTTGCCTTGCCTAGTTTACGTTGCCATCCTTTACGTTGCCTTGCTTTATGTTGCCTTGCCTTGCCTGGCTTTACGTTGCCTTGCTTTACGTTGTCTTGCTTTACTTTGCCTTGCCTTTCCTTGCTTTACGTTGCCTTGCCTTGCCTGGCTTTACGTTGCCTTGATTTACGTAGCCTTGCTTTACGTTGCCTTGCTTTACGTTGCCTTGCTTTACGTTGCCTTGCCTTGCCTTGCTTTACGTAGCCTTGCTTTACGTTGCCTTGCCTTGCCTTGCTTTACGTTGCCTTGCCTTGCTTTACGTTGCCTTGCCTTGCTTTACGTTGCCTTGCTTACATTGCCTTGCCTTGCCTTGCTTTTCGTTGCCTTGCTTTATGTTGCCTTGCTTTACGTTGCCTTGCCTTGACTTGTTTTACGTTCCATTGCTTTACGTTGCCTTGCTTTACGTTGCCTTGCCTTGCCTTGCTTTACGTTGCCTTGCTTTACGTTGCCTTGATTTACGTTGCCTTGCCTTGCTTTACGTTGCCTTGCTTTACGTTGCCTTGCTTTACGTTGCCTTGCCTTGCCTTGCTTTACGTTGCCTTGCTTTACGTTGCCTTGACTTGCCTTGCTTTACGTAGCCTTGCTTTACGTTGCTTGCTTTACGTTGCCTTGCCTTGCCTAGTTTACGTTGCCATCCTTTACGTTGCCTTGCTTTATGTTGCCTTGCTTTACGTTGCCTTGCTTTACTTTGCCTTGCCTTTCCTTGCTTTACGTTGCCTTGCCTTGCCTGGCTTTACGTTGCCTGGCTTTACGTTGCCTTGCTTTACGTTGCCTTGCCTTGCCTTGCTTTACGTTGCCTTGCTTTACGTTGCCTTGACTTACCTTGCTTTACGTTGTCTTGCTTTACGTTGCTTGCTTTACGTTGCCTTGCCTTGCCTAGTTTACGTTGCCATCCTTTACGTTGCCTTGCTTTATGTTGCCTTGCCTTGCCTGGCTTTACGTTGCCTTGCTTTACGTTGTCTTGCTTTACTTTGCCTTGCCTTTCCTTGCTTTACGTTGCCTTGCCTTGCCTGGCTTTACGTTGCCTTGATTTACGTAGCCTTGCTTTACGTTGCCTTGCTTTACGTTGCCTTGCTTTACGTTGCCTTGCCTTTCCTTGCTTTACGTAGCCTTGCTTTACGTTGCCTTGCCTTGCCTTGCTTTACGTTGCCTTGCCTTGCTTTACGTTGCCTTGCCTTGCTTTACGTTGCCTTGCTTACATTGCCTTGCCTTGCCTTGCTTTTCGTTGCCTTGCTTTATGTTGCCTTGCTTTACGTTGCCTTGCCTTGACTTGTTTTACGTTCCATTGCTTTACGTTGCCTTGCTTTACGTTGCCTTGCCTTGCCTTGCTTTACGTTGCCTTGCTTTACGTTACCTTGATTTACGTTGCCTTGCCTTGCCTTGCTTTACGTTGCCTTGCTTTACGTTGCCTTCCTTTACGTTGCCTTGCCTCGCTTTAAGTTGCCTTCCATTACGTTGCCTTGCCTTGCCTTGCTTTACTTTGCCTTTCTTTACGTTGCCTTGCTTTATGTTGCCTTGCCTTTCCTTGCTTTACGTTGCCTTGCTTTAAGTTGCCTTGCTTTACGTTGCCTTGCTTTACGATGCCTTGCCTTGCTTTACGTTGCCTTGCTTTACGTTGCCTTGCTTTACCTTGCCTTGCCTTGCTTTACGTTGCCTTGCTTTACGTTGCCTTGCCTTGCCTTGCCTTGCTTCACGTTGCCTTGCTTTACGTTGCCTTGCTTTACGTTGCCTTGCTTTACGTTGCCTTGCCTTACCTTGATTTACGTTGTCTTGCGTTACGTTGCCTTGCTTTACGTTGCCTTGCCTTGCCTTGCTTTACGTTGCCTTGCTTTACGTTGCCTTGTCTTGCCTTGCTTTACGTTGCCTTGCTTTACGTTGCCTTGCTTTACGTTGCCTTGCTTTACGTTGCCTTGCATTACGTTGCCTTGCTTTAAGTTGCCTTGCTTTACTTTGCCTTGCTTTACGTTGCCTTGTTTTACCTTGCCTTGCTTTACGTTGCCTTGCCTTCCCTTGCTTTACGTTGCCTTGCTTTACGTTGCCTTGCCTTGCTTTACGTTGCCTTGCTTTATGTTGCCTTCCCTTGCCTTGCTTCACGTTGCCTTGATTTATGTTGCCTTGATTTACGTTGCCTTGCTTTACGTTGCCTTGCCTTGCCTTGCTTTACGTTGCCTTTCTTTACGTTGCCTTTCTTTACGTTGCCTTGCCTTGCCTAGCTTTACGTTGCCTTGCTTTACGTTGCCTTGCTTTACGTTGCCTTGCCTTGCTTTACGTTGCCTTGCTTTACGTTGCCTTGCCTTGCCTTGCTTTATGTTGCCTTCCCTTGCCTTGCTTTAAGTTGCCTTGCTTTACGTTGCCTTGCTTTACATTGCCTTGCTTTACCTTGCCTTGCCTTGCCTTGCTTTACGTTGCCTTGCTTTACGTTGCCTTTCTTTACGTTGCCTTGACTTGCCTTGCTTTACTTAGCCTTGCTTTACGTTTCCTTGCCTTGCTTTGCTTTACGTTGCCTTGCCTTGCCTTGCTTTACGTTGCCTTGCTTTACGTTGCCTTGCTTTACGTTGCCTTGCCTTGCTTTATGTTGCCTTGCTTTACGTTGCCTTGCTTTACGTTGCCTTGCTTTACGTTGCCTTGCTTTACGTTGCCTTTACTTGCCTTGCTTTACGTTGCCTTGCTTTACGTTGCCTTGCTTTACGTTGCCCTGCCTTGCTTTACGTTGCCTTGCTTTACGTTGCCTTGCCTTGCCTTGCTTTACGTTGCCTTGCTTTACGTTGCCTTGCTTTACGTTTCCTTGCCTTGCCTTGCTTTATGTTGCCTTGCTTTACATTGCCGTGCCTTGATTTACGTTGCCTTGCCTTGCTTTACGTTGCCTTGCCTTCCTTTACTTTGCCTTGCTTTACGTTTCCTTGATTTACCTTGCCTTGCCTAGCCTTGCTTTACGTTGCCTTGTTTTACGTTGCCTTGCTTTACGTTACCTTGCTTTACCTTGCCTTGCCTTGCCTTGTTTTACGTTGCCTTGCTTTACGTTGCCTTGCCTTGCTTTACCTTGCCTTGCTTTACGTTGCCTTGCTTTACGTTGCCTTGCTTTACGTTGCCTTGCCTTGCCTTGCTTTACGTTGCCTTGCTTTACGTTGCCTTGCTTTACGTTTCCTTGCCTTGCCTTGCTTTACGTTGCCTTGCCTTGCCTTGCCTTGCCTTGCTTTGCTTTACGTTGCCTTGCTTTACCTTGCCTTGCCTTGCCTTACTTTACGTTGCCTTGCTTTACGTTGCCTTTCATTGTTTTACGTTGCCTTGCTTTACGTTGCCTTGCTTTACGTTGCCTTGCCTTGCCTTGCTTTACGTTGCCTTGCTTTATGTTGCCTTGCTTTACGTTGCCTTGCTTTACGTTGCCTTGCCTTGCCTTGCTTTACGTTGCCTTGCCTTGCTTTACATTGCCTTGCCTTGCCTTGCTTTACGTTGCCTTGCATTAAGTTGCCTTGCTTTACTTTGCCTTGCCTTGCCTTGCTTTACGTTGCCTTGCCTTGCTTTACGTTGCCTTGCTTTACGTTGCCTTGCCTTGCTTTACATTGCCTTGCTTTACGTTGCCTTGCCTTGATTTACGTTGCCTTGCTTTACGTTGCCTTGCCTTGCCTTGCTTTACGTTGCCTTGCTTTACGTTGCCTTGCCTTGCTTTACCTTGCCTTGCTTTACGTTGCCTTGCTTTACGTTGCCTTGCCTTGCCTTGCTTTACGTTGCATTGCTTTACGTTGCCTTCCTTTACGTTGCCTTGCTTTACGTTGCCTTGCCTTGCTTTACGTTGCCTTGCTTTACGTTGCCTTGCTTTACGTTTCCTTGCCTTGCCTTGCTTTACGTTGCCTTGCTATACGTTGCCTTTCCTTGCCTTGCCTTGCCTTGCTTTAGGTTGCCTTGCTTTACGTTGCTATGCTTTACGTTGCCTTGCCTTGCCTTGATTTACGTTGCCTTGCGTTACGTTGCCTTGCTTTACGTTGTCTTGCCTTGCCTTGCTTTACGTTGCCTTGCTTTAAGTTGCCTTGTCTTGCCTTGCTTTACGTTGCCTTGCTTTACGTTGCCTTGCTTTACGTTGCCTTGCTTTATGTTGCCTTGCATTACGTTGCCTTGCTTTAAGTTGCCTTGCTTTACGTTGCCTTGCCTTGCCTTGCTTTACGTTGCCTTGCTTTACGTTGCCTTGCCTTGCTTTACGTTGCCTTGCTTTACGTTGCCTTGCTTTGCTTTACGTTGCCTTGCTTTACCTTGCCTTGCTTTACGTTGCCTTGCTTTCCCTTGCTTTACGTTGCCTTGCTTTACGTTGCCTTGCCTTGCTTTACGTTCCCTTGCTTTATGTTGCCTTCCCTTGCCTTGCTTCACGTTGCCTTGATTTATGTTGCCTTGATTTACGTTGCCTTCCCTTGCCTTGCTTTACGTTGCCTTGCTTTACATTGCCTTGCTTTACATTGCCTTGCTTTACCTTGCCTTGCCTTGCTTTACGTTGCCTTGCTTTACATTGCCTTGCTTTACGTTGCCTTGCTTTACGTTGCATTGCTTTGCCTTGCTTTACGTTGCCTAGCTTTACGTTTCCTTGCTTTACGTTGCCTTGGTTTACGTTGCCTTGCCTTGCCTTGCTTTACGTTGCCTTGCTTTACGTTTCCTTGCCTTGCCTTGCTTTACGTTGCCTTGTTTTACGTTGCCTTGCTTTACCTTGCCTTGCCTTGCTTTACGTTGCCTTGCTTTACGTTGCCTTGCCTTGCCTTGCTTTACGTTGCCTTCACTTGCCTTGCTTTACGTTGCCTTGCTTTACATTGCCTTGCTTTACATTGCCTTGATTTACCTTGCCTTGCTTGCCTTGCTTTACGTTGCCTTGCTTTACGTTGCCTTGACTTGCCTTGCTTTACGTTGCTTTGCTTTACGTTTCCTTGCCTTGCCTTGCTTTACGTTGCCTTGCTATACGTTGCCTTTCCTTGCCTTGCCTTGCCTTGCTTTAGGTTGCCTTGCTTTACGTTGCCTTGTCTTCGTTTGCTTTACGTTGCCTTGCTTTACGTTGCCTTGCTTTACGTTGCATTGCTTTATGTTGCCTTGCATTACGTTGCCTTGCTTTAAGTTGCCTTGCTTTACTTTGCCTTGCCTTGCCTTGATTTACGTTTCCTTGCTTTACGTTGCCTTGCCTTGCTTTACATTGCCTTGCTTTACGTTGCCTTGCCTTGCTTTACGTTGCCTTGCTTTACGTTGCCTTGCCTTGCTTTACGTTGCATTGCTTTACGTTGCCTTGCCTTGCCTTGATTTACGTTGCCTTCCCTTTCCTCGCTTCACGTTGCCTTGATTTATGTTGCCTTGATTTACGTTGCCTTGATTTACGTTGCCTTGCCTTGCCTTGCTTTACGTTGCCTTGCTTTACGTTGCCTTGCCTTGCCTTGCATTACGTTGCCTTGCTTTACGTTGCCTTGCTTTACGTTGCCTTGCCTTGCTTTACGTTGCCTTGCTTTACGTTGCCTTGCCTTGCTTTGCTTTACGTTGCCTTGCCTTGCCTTGCTTTACGTTGCCTTGCTTTACGTTGCCTTGCTTTACGTTGCCTTGCCTTGCTTTACGTTGCCTTGCTTTACGTTGCCTTGCTTTACGTTGCCTTGCCTTGCCTTGCTTTACGTTGCCTTGCTTTACGTTGCCTTGACTTGCCTTGCTTTACGTAGCCTTGCTTTACGTTGCTTGCTTTACGTTGCCTTGCCTTGCCTAGTTTACGTTGCCATCCTTTACGTTGCCTTGCTTTATGTTGCCTTGCCTTGCAGGCTTTACGTTGCCTTGCTTTACGTTGCCTTGCTTTACTTTGCCTTGCCTTTCCTTGCTTTATGTTGCCTTGCCTTGCCTGGCTTTACGTAGCCTTGCTTTACGTAGCCTTGCTTTACGTTGCCTTGCTTTACGTTGCCTTGCTTTACGTTGCCTTGCCTTTCTTGCTTTACGTAGCCTTGCTTTACGTTGCCTTGCCTTGCTTTACGTTGCCTTACGTTGCTTTACGTTGCCTTGCTTTACATTGCCTTGCCTTGCCTTGCTTTTCGTTGCCTTGCTTTATGTTGCCTTGCTTTACGTTGCCTTGCCTTGACTTGTTTTACGTTCCATTGCTTTACGTTGCCTTGCTTTACGTTGCCTTGCCTTGCCTTGCTTTACGTTGCCTTGCTTTACGTTGCCTTGCTTTACGTTGCCTTGCCTTGCCTTGCTTTACCTTGCCTTGCTTTACGTTGCCTTGCTTTACGTTGCCTTCCTTTACGTTGCCTTGCCTCGCTTTAAGTTGCCTTCCATTACGTTGCCTTGCCTTGCCTTGCTTTACGTTGCCTTTCTTTACGTTGCCTTGCTTTATGTTGCCTTGCCATTCCTTGCTTTACGTTTCCTTGCTTTACGTTGCCTTGCCTTGCCTTGATTTACGTTGTCTTGCGTTACGTTGCCTTGCTTTACGTTGCCTTGCCTTGCCTTGCTTTACGTTGCCTTGCTTTACGTTGCCTTGTCTTGCCTTGCTTTACGTTGCCTTGCTTTACGTTGCCTTGCTTTACGTTGCCTTGCTTTACGTTGCCTTGCATTACGTTGCCTTGCTTTAAGTTGCCTTGCTTTACTTTGCCTTGCTTTACGTTGCCTTGTTTTACCTTGCCTTGCTTTACGTTGCCTTGCTTTACCTTGCCTTGCCTTGCCTTACTTTACGTTGCCTTGCTTTACGTTGCCTTGCATTGTTTTACGTTGCCTTGCTTTACGTTGCCTTGCTTTACGTTGCCTTGCCTTGCCTTGCTTTACGTTGCCTTGCTTTATGTTGCCTTGCTTTACGTTGCCTTGCTTTACGTTGCCTTGCCTTGCCTTGCTTTACGTTGCCTTGCCTTGCTTTACATTGCCTTGCCTTGCCTTGCTTTACGTTGCCTTGCATTAAGTTGCCTTGCTTTAATTTGCCTTGCCTTGCCTTGCTTTACGTTGCCTTGCCTTGCTTTACGTTGCCTTGCTTTACGTTGCCTTGCCTTGCTTTACATTGCCTTGCTTTACGTTGCCTTGCCTTGATTTACGTTGCCTTGCTTTACGTTGCCTTGCCTTGCCTTGCTTTACGTTGCCTTGCTTTACGTTGCCTTGCCTTGCTTTACCTTGCCTTGCTTTACGTTGCCTTGCTTTACGTTGCCTTGCCTTGCCTTGCTTTACGTTGCATTGCTTTACGTTGCCTTCCTTTACGTTGCCTTGCTTTACGTTGCCTTGCCTTGCTTTACGTTGCCTTGCTTTACGTTGCCTTGCTTTACGTTTCCTTGCCTTGCCTTGCTTTACGTTGCCTTGCTATACGTTGCCTTTCCTTGCCTTGCCTTGCCTTGCTTTAGGTTGCCTTGCTTTACGTTGCTATGCTTTACGTTGCCTTGCCTTGCCTTGATTTACGTTGCCTTGCGTTACGTTGCCTTGCTTTACGTTGCCTTGCCTTTCCTTGCTTTACGTTACCTTGTCTTGCCTTGCTTTACGTTGCCTTGCTTTACGTTGCCTTGCTTTACGTTGCCTTGCTTTATGTTGCCTTGCATTACGTTGCCTTGCTTTAAGTTGCCTTGCTTTACGTTGCCTTGCCTTGCCTTGCTTTACGTTGCCTTGCTTTACGTTGCCTTGCCTTGCTTTACGTTGCCTTGCTTTACGTTGCCTTGCTTTGCTTTACGTTGCCTTGCTTTACCTTGCCTTGCTTTACGTTGCCTTGCTTTCCCTTGCTTTACGTTGCCTTGCTTTACGTTGCCTTGCCTTGCTTTACGTTCCCTTGCTTTATGTTGCCTTCCCTTGCCTTGCTTCACGTTGCCTTGATTTATGTTGCCTTGATTTACGTTGCCTTCCCTTGCCTTGCTTTACGTTGCCTTGCTTTACATTGCCTTGCTTTACATTGCCTTGCTTTACCTTGCCTTGCCTTGCTTTACGTTGCCTTGCTTTACATTGCCTTGCTTTACGTTGCCTTGCTTTACGTTGCATTGCTTTGCCTTGCTTTACGTTGCCTAGCTTTACGTTTCCTTGCTTTACGTTGCCTTGGTTTACGTTGCCTTGCCTTGCCTTGCTTTACGTTGCCTTGCTTTACGTTTCCTTGCCTTGCCTTGCTTTACGTTGCCTTGTTTTACGTTGCCTTGCTTTACCTTGCCTTGCCTTGCTTTACGTTGCCTTGCCTTGCTTTACGTTGCCTTGCCTTGCCTTGCTTTACGTTGCCTTCACTTGCCTTGCTTTACGTTGCCTTGCTTTACATTGCCTTGCTTTACATTGCCTTGATTTACCTTGCCTTGCTTGCCTTGCTTTACGTTGCCTTGCTTTACGTTGCCTTTCTTTACGTTGCCTTGACTTGCCTTGCTTTACGTTGCTTTGCTTTACGTTTCCTTGCCTTGCCTTGCTTTACGTTGCCTTGCTATACGTTGCCTTTCCTTGCCTTGCCTTGCCTTGCTTTAGGTTGCCTTGCTTTACGTTGCCTTGTCTTCGTTTGCTTTACGTTGCCTTGCTTTACGTTGCCTTGCTTTACGTTGCATTGCTTTATGTTGCCTTGCATTACGTTGCCTTGCTTTAAGTTGCCTTGCTTTACTTTGCCTTGCCTTGCCTTGATTTACGTTTCCTTGCTTTACGTTGCCTTGCCTTGCTTTACATTGCCTTGCTTTACGTTGCCTTGCCTTGCTTTACGTTGCCTTGCTTTACGTTGCCTTGCCTTGCTTTACGTTGCCTTGCTTTACGTTGCCTTGCCTTGCCTTGATTTACGTTGCCTTCCCTTTCCTCGCTTCACGTTGCCTTGATTTATGTTGCCTTGATTTACGTTGCCTTGATTTACGTTGCCTTGCCTTGCCTTGCTTTACGTTGCCTTGCTTTACGTTGCCTTGCCTTGCCTTGCATTACGTTGCCTTGCTTTACGTTGCCTTGCTTTACGTTGCCTTGCCTTGCTTTACGTTGCCTTGCTTTACGTTGCCTTGCCTTGCTTTGCTTTACGTTGCCTTGCCTTGCCTTGCTTTACGTTGCCTTGCTTTACGTTGCCTTGCTTTACGTTGCCTTGCCTTGCTTTACGTTGCCTTGCTTTACGTTGCCTTGCTTTACGTTGCCTTGCCTTGCCTTGCTTTACGTTGCCTTGCTTTACGTTGCCTTGACTTGCCTTGCTTTACGTAGCCTTGCTTTACGTTGCTTGCTTTACGTTGCCTTGCCTTGCCTAGTTTACGTTGCCATCCTTTACGTTGCCTTGCTTTATGTTGCCTTGCCTTGCAGGCTTTACGTTGCCTTGCTTTACGTTGCCTTGCTTTACTTTGCCTTGCCTTTCCTTGCTTTACGTTGCCTTGCCTTGCCTGGCTTTACGTAGCCTTGCTTTACGTAGCCTTGCTTTACGTTGCCTTGCTTTACGTTGCCTTGCTTTACGTTGCCTTGCCTTTCTTGCTTTACGTAGCCTTGCTTTACGTTGCCTTGCCTTGCTTTACGTTGCCTTACGTTGCTTTACGTTGCCTTGCTTTACATTGCCTTGCCTTGCCTTGCTTTTCGTTGCCTTGCTTTATGTTGCCTTGCTTTACGTTGCCTTGCCTTGACTTGTTTTACGTTCCATTGCTTTACGTTGCCTTGCTTTACGTTGCCTTGCCTTGCCTTGCTTTACGTTGCCTTGCTTTACGTTGCCTTGCTTTACGTTGCCTTGCCTTGCCTTGCTTTACGTTGCCTTGCTTTACGTTGCCTTCCTTTACGTTGCCTTGTCTCGCTTTAAGTTGCCTTCCATTACGTTGCCTTGCCTTGCCTTGCTTTACGTTGCCTTTCTTTACGTTGCCTTGCTTTATGTTGCCTTGCCATTCCTTGCTTTACGTTTCCTTGCTTTACGTTGCCTTGCCTTGCCTTGATTTACGTTGTCTTGCGTTACGTTGCCTTGCTTTACGTTGCCTTGCCTTGCCTTGCTTTACGTTGCCTTGCTTTACGTTGCCTTGTCTTGCCTTGCTTTACGTTGCCTTGCTTTACGTTGCCTTGCTTTACGTTGCCTTGCTTTACGTTGCCTTGCATTACGTTGCCTTGCTTTAAGTTGCCTTGCTTTACTTTGCCTTGCTTTACGTTGCCTTGTTTTACCTTGCCTTGCTTTACGTTGCCTTGCTTTACCTTGCCTTGCCTTGCCTTACTTTACGTTGCCTTGCTTTACGTTGCCTTGCATTGTTTTACGTTGCCTTGCTTTACGTTGCCTTGCTTTACGTTGCCTTGCCTTGCCTTGCTTTACGTTGCCTTGCTTTATGTTGCCTTGCTTTACGTTGCCTTGCTTTACGTTGCCTTGCCTTGCCTTGCTTTACGTTGCCTTGCCTTGCTTTACATTGCCTTGCCTTGCCTTGCTTTACGTTGCCTTGCATTAAGTTGCCTTGCTTTAATTTGCCTTGCCTTGCCTTGCTTTACGTTGCCTTGCCTTGCTTTACGTTGCCTTGCTTTACGTTGCCTTGCCTTGCTTTACATTGCCTTGCTTTACGTTGCCTTGCCTTGATTTACGTTGCCTTGCTTTACGTTGCCTTGCCTTGCCTTGCTTTACGTTGCCTTGCTTTACGTTGCCTTGCCTTGCTTTACCTTGCCTTGCTTTACGTTGCCTTGCTTTACGTTGCCTTGCCTTGCCTTGCTTTACGTTGCATTGCTTTACGTTGCCTTCCTTTACGTTGCCTTGCTTTACGTTGCCTTGCCTTGCTTTACGTTGCCTTGCTTTACGTTGCCTTGCTTTACGTTTCCTTGCCTTGCCTTGCTTTACGTTGCCTTGCTATACGTTGCCTTTCCTTGCCTTGCCTTGCCTTGCTTTAGGTTGCCTTGCTTTACGTTGCTATGCTTTACGTTGCCTTGCCTTGCCTTGATTTACGTTGCCTTGCGTTACGTTGCCTTGCTTTACGTTGCCTTGCCTTTCCTTGCTTTACGTTACCTTGTCTTGCCTTGCTTTACGTTGCCTTGCTTTACGTTGCCTTGCTTTACGTTGCCTTGCTTTATGTTGCCTTGCATTACGTTGCCTTGCTTTAAGTTGCCTTGCTTTACGTTGCCTTGCCTTGCCTTGCTTTACGTTGCCTTGCTTTACGTTGCCTTGCCTTGCTTTACGTTGCCTTGCTTTACGTTGCCTTGCTTTGCTTTACGTTGCCTTGCTTTACCTTGCCTTGCTTTACGTTGCCTTGCTTTCCCTTGCTTTACGTTGCCTTGCTTTACGTTGCCTTGCCTTGCTTTACGTTCCCTTGCTTTATGTTGCCTTCCCTTGCCTTGCTTCACGTTGCCTTGATTTATGTTGCCTTGATTTACGTTGCCTTGCTTTACGTTGCCTTGCCTTGCCTTGCTTTACGTTGCCTTGCTTTACGTTGCCTTGCTTTACGTTGCCTTGCCTTGCCTTGCTTTACGTTGCCTTGCTTTACGTTGCCTTGCCTTGCTTTACGTTGCCTTGCTTTACGTTGCCTTGCCTTGCCTTGATTTACGTTGCCTTCCCTTGCCTTGCTTTACGTTGCCTTGCTTTACATTGCCTTGCTTTACATTGCCTTGCTTTACCTTGCCTTGCCTTGCCTTGCTTTACGTTGCCTTGCTTTACATTGCCTTGCTTTACGTTGCCTTGCTTTACGTTGCATTGCTTTGCCTTGCTTTACGTTGCCTAGCTTTACGTTTCCTTGCTTTACGTTGCCTTGCTTTACGTTGCCTTGCCTTGCCTTGCTTTACGTTGCCTTGCTTTACGTTTCCTTGCCTTGCCTTGCTTTACGTTGCCTTGTTTTACGTTGCCTTGCTTTACCTTGCCTTGCCTTGCTTTACGTTGCCTTGCTTTACGTTGCCTTGCCTTGCCTTGCTTTACGTTGCCTTCACTTGCCTTGCTTTACGTTGCCTTGCTTTACATTGCCTTGCTTTACATTGCCTTGATTTACCTTGCCTTGCTTGCCTTGCTTTACGTTGCCTTGCTTTACGTTGCCTTTCTTTACGTTGCCTTGACTTGCCTTGCTTTACGTTGCCTTGCTTTACGTTTCCTTGCCTTGCCTTGCTTTACGTTGCCTTGCTATACGTTGCCTTTCCTTGCCTTGCCTTGCCTTGCTTTAGGTTGCCTTGCTTTACGTTGCCTTGTCTTCGCTTGCTTTACGTTGCCTTGCTTTACGTTGCCTTGCTTTACGTTGCATTGCTTTATGTTGCCTTGCATTACGTTGCCTTGCTTTAAGTTGCCTTGCTTTACTTTGCCTTGCCTTGCCTTGATTTACGTTTCCTTGCTTTACGTTGCCTTGCCTTGCTTTACATTGCCTTGCTTTACGTTGCCTTGCCTTGCTTTACGTTGCCTTGCTTTACGTTGCCTTGCTTTACGTTGCCTTGCCTTGCCTTGATTTACGTTGCCTTCCCTTGCCTTGCTTCACGTTGCCTTGATTTATGTTGCCTTGATTTACGTTGCCTTGATTTACGTTGCCTTGCCTTGCCTTGCTTTACGTTGCCTTGCTTTACGTTGCCTTGCCTTGCCTTGCATTACGTTGCCTTGCTTTACGTTGCCTTGCTTTACGTTGCCTTGCCTTGCTTTACGTTGCCTTGCTTTACGTTGCCTTGCCTTGCTTTGCTTTACGTTGCCTTGCCTTTCCTTGCTTTACGTTGCCTTGCTTTACGTTGCCTTGCCTTGCTTTACGTTGCCTTGCTTTACGTTGCCTTGCTTTACGTTGCCTTGCCTTGCCTTGCTTTACGTTGCCTTGCTTTACGTTGCCTTGACTTGCCTTGCTTTACGTAGCCTTGCTTTACGTTGCTTGCTTTACGTTGCCTTGCCTTGCCTAGTTTACGTTGCCATCCTTTACGTTGCCTTGCTTTATGTTGCCTTGCCTTGCCTGGCTTTACGTTGCCTTGCTTTACGTTGCCTTGCTTTACTTTGCCTTGCCTTTCCTTGCTTTACGTTGCCTTGCCTTGCCTGGCTTTACGTTGCCTTGCTTTACGTAGCCTTGCTTTACGTTGCCTTGCTTTACGTTGCCTTGCTTTACGTTGCCTTGCCTTTCCTTGCTTTACGTAGCCTTGCTTTACGTTGCCTTGCCTTGCCTTGCTTTACGTTGCCTTGCCTTGCTTTACGTTGCCTTGCCTTGCTTTACGTTGCCTTGCTTTACATTGCCTTGCCTTGCCTTGCTTTTCGTTGCCTTGCTTTATGTTGCCTTGCTTTACGTTGCCTTGCCTTGACTTGTTTTACGTTCCATTGCTTTACGTTGCCTTGCTTTACGTTGCCTTGCCTTGCCTTGCTTTACGTTGCCTTGCTTTACGTTGCCTTGCTTTACGTTGCCTTGCCTTGCCTTGCTTTACGTTGCCTTGCTTTACGTTGCCTTCCTTTACGTTGCCTTGCCTCGCTTTAAGTTGCCTTCCATTACGTTGCCTTGCCTTGCCTTGCTTTACGTTGCCTTTCTTTACGTTGCCTTGCTTTATGTTGCCTTGCCTTTCCTTGCTTTACGTTTCCTTGCTTTAAGTTGCCTTGCTTTACGTTGCCTTGCTTTACGATGCGTTGCCTTGCTTTACGTTGCCTTGCTTTACCTTGCCTTTCCTTGCTTTACGTTGCCTTGCTTTACGTTGCCTTCCCTTGCCTTGCTTCACGTTGCCTTGCTATACGTTGCCTTGCTTTACGTTGCCTTGCCTTGCCTTGATTTACGTTGTCTTGCGTTACGTTGCCTTGCTTTACGTTGCCTTGCCTTGCCTTGCTTTACGTTGCCTTGCTTTACGTTGCCTTGTCTTGCCTTGCTTTACGTTGCCTTGCTTTACGTTGCCTTGCTTTACGTTGCCTTGCTTTACGTTGCCTTGCATTACGTTGCCTTGCTTTAAGTTGCCTTGCTTTACTTTGCCTTGCTTTACGTTGCCTTGTTTTACCTTGCCTTGCTTTACGTTGCCTTGCCTTCCCTTGCTTTACGTTGCCTTGCTTTACGTTGCCTTGCCTTGCTTTACGTTGCCTTGCTTTATGTTGCCTTCCCTTGCCTTGCTTCACGTTGCCTTGATTTATGTTGCCTTGATTTACGTTGCCTTGCTTTACGTTGCCTTGCCTTGCCTTGCTTTACGTTGCCTTTCTTTACGTTGCCTTTCTTTACGTTGCCTTGCCTTGCCTAGCTTTACGTTGCCTTGCTTTACGTTGCCTTGCTTTACGTTGCCTTGCCTTGCTTTACGTTGCCTTGCTTTACGTTGCCTTGCCTTGCCTTGCTTTATGTTGCCTTCCCTTGCCTTGCTTTAAGTTGCCTTGCTTTACGTTGCCTTGCTTTACATTGCCTTGCTTTACCTTGCCTTGCCTTGCCTTGCTTTACGTTGCCTTGCTTTACGTTGCCTTTCTTTACGTTGCCTTGACTTGCCTTGCTTTACTTAGCCTTGCTTTACGTTTCCTTGCCTTGCTTTGCTTTACGTTGCCTTGCCTTGCCTTGCTTTACGTTGCCTTGCTTTACGTTGCCTTGCCTTGCTTTACGTTGCCTTGCTTTACGTTGCCTTGCTTTACGTTGCCTTGACTTGCCTTGCTTTACGTTGCCTTGCTTTACGTTGCCTTGACTTGCCTTGCTTTACGTTGCCTTGCTTTACGTTGCCTTGCTTTACGTTGCCTTGCCTTGCCTAGTTTACGTTGCCATCCTTTACGTTGCCTTGCCTTGCCTGGCTTTACGTTGCCTTGCTTTACGTTGCCATGCTTTACTTTGCCTTGCCTTTCCTTGCTTTACGTTGCCTTGCCTTGCCTGGCTTTAGGTTGCCTTGATTTACGTATCCTGGCTTTACGTTGCCTTGCTTTACATTGCCTTGCTTTACATTGCCTTGATTTACCTTGCCTTGCTTGCCTTGCTTTACGTTGCCTTGCTTTACGTTGCCTTTCTTTACGTTGCCTTGACTTGCCTTGCTTTACGTTGCCTTGCTTTACGTTTCCTTGCCTTGCCTTGCTTTACGTTGCCTTGCTATACGTTGCCTTTCCTTGCCTTGCCTTGCCTTGCTTTAGGTTGCCTTGCTTTACGTTGCCTTGTCTTCGCTTGCTTTACGTTGCCTTGCTTTACGTTGCCTTGCTTTACGTTGCCTTGCTTTATGTTGCATTGCTTTATGTTGCCTTGCATTACGTTGCCTTGCTTTAAGTTGCCTTGCTTTACTTTGCCTTGCCTTGCCTTGATTTACGTTTCCTTGCTTTACGTTGCCTTGCCTTGCTTTACATTGCCTTGCTTTACGTTGCCTTGCCTTGCTTTACGTTGCCTTGCTTTACGTTGCCTTGCCTTGCTTTACGTTGCCTTGCTTTACGTTGCCTTGCCTTGCCTTGATTTACGTTGCCTTCCCTTGCCTTGCTTCACGTTGCCTTGATTTATGTTGCCTTGATTTACGTTGCCTTGCTTTACGTTGCCTTGCCTTGCCTTGCTTTACGTTGCCTTGCTTTACGTTGCCTTGCCTTGCCTTGCATTACGTTGCCTTGCTTTACGTTGCCTTGCTTTACGTTGCCTTGCCTTGCTTTGTTTTACGTTGCCTTGCCTTGCCTTGCTTTACGTTGCCTTGCTTTACGTTGCCTTGCCTTGCCTTGCATTACGTCGCCTTGCTTTACGTTGCCTTGCTTTACGTTGCCTTGCCTTGCTTTACGTTGCCTTGCCTTGCCTTGCTTTACGTTGCCTTGCTTTACGTTGCCTTGCCTTGCCTTGCTTTACGTTGCCTTGCTTTACGTTGCCTTGACTTGCCTTGCTTTACGTTGTCTTGCTTTACGTTGCTTGCTTTACGTTGCCTTGCCTTGCGTAGTTTACGTTGCCATCCTTTACGTTGCCTTGCTTTATGTTGCCTTGCCTTGCCTGGCTTTACGTTGCCTTGCTTTACGTTCCCTTGCTTTACTTTGCCTTGCCTTTCCTTGCTTTACGTTGCCTTGCCTTGCCTGGCTTTACGTTGCCTTGCTTTACGTAGCCTTGCTTTACGTTGCCTTGCTTTATGTTGCCTTGCTTTACGTTGCCTTGCCTTTCCTTGCTTTACGTAGCCTTGCTTTACGTTGCCTTGCCTTGCCTTGCTTTACGTTGCCTTGCCTTGCTTTACGTTGCCTTGCCTTGCTTTACGTTACCTTGCTTTATATTGCCTTGCCTTGCCTTGCTTTTCGTTGCCTTGCTTTATGTTGCCTTGCTTTACGTTGCCTTGCCTTGACTTGTTTTACGTTCCATTGCTTTACGTTGCCTTGCTTTACGTTGCCTTGCCTTGCCTTGCTTTACGTTGCCTTGCTTTACGTTGCCTTGATTTACGTTGCCTTGCCTTGCCTTGCTTTACGTTGCCTTGCTTTACGTTGCCTTCCTTTACGTTGCCTTGCCTCGCTTTAAGTTGCCTTCCATTACGTTGCCTTGCCTTGCCTTGCTTTACGTTGCCTTTCTTTACGTTGCCTCGCTTTATTTTGCCTTGACTTTCCTTGCTTTACGTTGCCTTGCTTTAAGTTGCCTTGCTTTACGTTGCCTTGCTTTACGATGCCTTGCCTTGCTTTACGTTGCCTTGCTATACGTTGCCTTTCCTTGCCTTGCCTTGCCTTGCTTTAGGTTGCCTTGCTTTACGTTGCCTTGTCTTCGCTTGCTTTACGTTGCCTTGCTTTACGTTGCCTTGCTTTACGTTGCCTTGCTTTACGTTGCCTTGCTTTACGTTGCCTTGCCTTGCCTTGCTTTACGTTGCCTTGCTTTACGTTGCCTTGTCTTGCCTTGCTTTACGTTGCCTTGCTTTACGTTGCCTTGCTTTACGTTGCCTTGCATTACGTTGCATTGCTTTAAGTTGCCTTGCTTTACTTTGCCTTGCTTTACGTTGCCTTGTTTTACCTTGCCTTGCTTTACGTTGCCTTGCCTTCCCTTGCTTTACGTTGCCTTGCTTTACGTTGCCTTGCCTTGCTTTACGTTGCCTTGCTTTATGTTGCCTTCCCTTGCCTTGCTTCACGTTGCCTTGATTTATGTTGCCTTGATTTACGTTGCCTTGCTTTACGTTGCCTTGCCTTGCCTTGCTTTACGTTGCCTTTCTTTACGTTGCCTTTCTTTACGTTGCCTTGCCTTGCCTAGCTTTACGTTGCCTTGCTTTACGTTGCCTTGCTTTACGTTGCCTTCCCTTGCTTCACGTTGCCTTGCTTTACGTTGCCTTGCCTTGCCTTGCTTTATGTTGCCTTCCCTTGCCTTGCTTTAAGTTGCCTTGCTTTACGTTGCCTTGCTTTACATTGCCTTGCTTTACCTTGCCTTGCCTTGCCTTGCTTTACGTTGCCTTGCTTTACGTTGCCTTTCTTTACGTTGCCTTGACTTGCCTTGCTTTACTTAGCCTTGCTTTACGTTTCCTTGCCTTGCTTTGCTTTACGTTGCCTTGCCTTGCCTTGCTTTACGTTGCCTTGCCTTACGTTGCCTTGCCTTGCTTTATGTTGCCTTGCTTTACGTTGCCTTGCTTTACGTTGCCTTGCTTTACGTTGCCTTGCTTTACGTTGCCTTGACTTGCCTTGCTTTACGTTGCCTTGCTTTACGTTGCCTTGCTTTACGT
Source organism: Phaenicophaeus curvirostris (assembly GCF_032191515.1). Classification (NCBI taxonomy): domain Eukaryota; kingdom Metazoa; phylum Chordata; class Aves; order Cuculiformes; family Cuculidae; genus Phaenicophaeus; species Phaenicophaeus curvirostris. The sequence goes on along the minus strand of NW_027206961.1, from coordinate 53,960 downwards.
TGCCTTGCCTTGCCTATTTTACGTTGCCATCCTTTACGTTGCCTTGCCTTGCCTGGCTTTACGTTGCCTTGCTTTACGTTGCCATGCTTTACTTTGCCTTGCCTTTCCTTGCTTTACGTTGCCTTGCCTTGCCTGGCTTTACGTTGCCTTGATTTACGTATCCTGGCTTTACGTTGCCTTGCTTTACGTAGCCTTGCTTTACGTTGCCTTGCCTTTCCTTGCTTTACGTAGCCTTGCTTTACGTTGCCTTGCTTTACGTTGCCCTGCCTTGACTTGCTTTACTTTGCCTTGCTTTACGTTGCCTTGCTTTACGTTGCATTGCCTTGCCTTGCCTTGCCTTGCATTACGTTGCCTTTCTTTACGTTGCCTTGTTTACGTTGCCTTGCTTTACATTGCCTTGCCTTTCCTTGCCTTACCTTGCCTTGCTTTACGTTGCCTTGCTTTACGTTGCCTTGCTTTAAGTTGCCTTGCCTTGCCTTGCTTTACGTTGCCTTGCTTTACTTTCCCTTGCTTTATGTTGCCTTTCCTTGCTTTAGGTTGCGTTGCTTTAAGTTGCCTTGCTTTGCCTTGCTTTACGTTGCCTTGCTTTACGTTGCCTTGCCTTGCCTTGCTTTACGTTGCCTTGCTTTACGTTGCCTTGCCTTGCCTTTCTTTACGTTGTCTTGCTTTACGTTGCCTTGCTTTACGTTGCCTTGCTTTAAGTTGCCTTGCCTTGCCTTGCTTTACGTTGCCTTGCTTTACGTTGCCTTGACTTGCCTTGCTTTACGTTGCCTTGCTTTACGTTGCTTGCTTTACGTTGCCTTGCCTTGCCTTGTTTACGTTGCCTTCCTTTACGTTGCCTTGCTTTACGTTACCTTGCCTTGCCTGGCTTTACAGTGCCTTGCTTTACGTAGCCTTGCTTTATGTTGCCTTGCTTTACGTTGCCTTGCCTTTCCTTACTTTAGGTTGCCTTGATTTACGTTGCCTTGCTTTATGTTGCCTTGCCTTGCTTTACGTTGCCTTGCTTTATGTTGCCTTGCTTTACATTGCCTTGCCTTGCCTTGCTTTACGTTGCCTTATTTTACGTTGCCTTCCTTTACGTTGCCTTGCCTTGCCTTGCTTTACGTTGCCTTGCTTTACGTTGCATTGCCTTGCCTTGCCTTGCCTTGCATTATGTTGCCTTTCTTTACGTTGCCTTGCTTTACGTTGCCTTGCCTTGCTTTACGTTGCCTTGCGTTGCCTTGCTTTACGTTGCCTTGCTTTACGTTGCCTTGCTTTAGGTTGCCTTGACTTGCCTTGCTTTACTTTGCCTTGCTTTACGTTGCCTTGCCTTCCCTTGCTTTACGTTGCCTTGCTTTACGTTGCCTTGCCTTGCTTTACGTTACCTTGCTTTATGTTGCCTTCCCTTGCCTTGCTTCACGTTGCCTTGATTTATGTTGCCTTGATTTACGTTGCCTTGCTTTACGTTGCTTTACGTTGCCTTGCTTTACGTTGCCTTGCTTTACGTTGCCTTGCCTTGCCTTGCTTTACGTTGCCTTGCTTTACGTTGCCTTGCCTTGCTTTACGTTGCCTTTCTTTACGTTGCCTTGCCTTACCTTGATTTACGTTGCCTTCCCTTGCCTTGCTTTACGTTGCCTTGCTTTACATTGCCTTGCTTTACCTTGCCTTACGTTGCCTTGCTTTACATTGCCTTGCTTTACGTTGCCTTGCTTTACGTTGCATTGCCTTGCCTTGCTTTACGTTGCCTTGCTTTACGTTTCCTTGCTTTACGTTGCCTTGCCTTGCCTTGCTTTACGTTGCCTTGCTTTACGTTTCCTTGCCTTGCCTTGCTTTACCTTGCCTTGCTTTACGTTGCCTTGCTTTACGTTGCCTTGCCTTGCTTTACGTTGCCTTGCTTTACGTTGCCTTGCCTTGCCTTGCTTTACGTTGCCTTCCCTTGCCTTGCTTTACGTTGCCTTGCTTTATATTGCCTTGCTTTCCATTGCCTTGCTTTACGTTGCCTTGCCTTGCCTTGCTTTACGTTGCCTTTCTTTACGTTGCCTTGACTTGCCTTGCTTTATGTTGCCTTGCTTTACGTTTCCTTGCCCTGCCTTGCTTTACGTTGCCTTGCTTTACGTTGCCTTGCTTTACGTTGCCTTGCCTTGCCTTGATTTACGTTGCCTTGCGTTACGTTGCCTTGCTTTACGTTGCCTTGCCTTGCCTTGCTTTACGTTGCCTTGCTTTACGTTGCCTTGTCTTCCCTTGCTTTACGTTGCGTTGCTTTACGTTGCCTTGCTTTAAGTTGCATTGCTTTATGTTGCCTTGCTTTACATTGCCTTGCTTTACTTTGCCTTGCCTTGCTTTACGTTGCCTTGCTTTACGTTGCCTTGCCTTGCTTTACATTGCCTTGCTTTACGTTGCCTTGCCTTGCTTTACGTTGCCTTGCTTTACCTTGCCTTGCTTTACGTTGCCTTGCCTTCCCTTGCTTTACATTGCCTTGCCTTGCTTTACGTTGCCTTGCTTTATGTTGCCTTCCCTTGCCTTGCTTCACGTTGCCTTGATTTATGTTGCCTTGATTTACGTTGCCTTGCTTTACGTTGCCTTGCCTTTCCTTGCTTTACGTTGCCTTGCTTTACGTTGCCTTGCCTTGCCTTGCATTACGTTGCCTTGCTTTACGTTGCCTTGCTTTACGTTGCCTTGCCTTGCTTTACGTTTCCTTGCTTTACGTTGCCTTGCCTTGCCTTGCTTTACATTGCCTTCCCTTGCCTTGCTTTACGTTGCCTTGCTTTACATTGCCTTGCTTTGCCTTGCTTTACGTTGCCTTCCTTTACGTTGCCTTTCTTTACGTTGCCTTGCCTTGCTTTGCTTTACGTTGCCTTGCCTTGCCTTGCTTTACGTTGCCTTGCTTTACGTTGCCTTGCTTTACGTTGCCTTGCCTTGCTTTACGTTGCCTTGCTTTTCGTTGCCTTGCTTTATGTTGCTTTGCTTTACGTTGCTTTGCCTTGCCTTGCTTTACGTTGCCTTGCTTTACGTTGCCTTGCCTTGCCTTGCTTTACGTTGCCTTGCTTTACGTTGCTTTGACTTGCCTTGCTTTACGTTGCCTTGCTTTACGTTGCTTGTTTACGTTTCCTTGCCTTGCCTAGTTTACGTTGCCATCATTTACGTTGCCTTGCTTTACGTTGCCTTGCCTTGCCTGGCATTACGTTGCCTTGCTTTATTTTGCCTTGCTTTACTTTGCCTTGCCTTTCCTTGCTTTACGTTGCCTTGCCTTGCCTGGCTTTACGTTGCCTTTCTTTACGTAGCCTTGCTTTACGTTGCCTTGCTTTACGTTGCCTTGCCTTTCCTTGCTTTACGTTGCCTTGCCTTGCTGTACGTTGCCTTGCCTTGCTTTACGTTGCCTTGCTTTACATTGCCTTGCCTTGCCTTGCTTTTCGTTGCCTTGCTTTATGTTGCCTTGCTTTACGTTGCCTTGCCTTGACTTGTTTCACGTTCCATTGCTTTACGTTGCCTTGCTTTACGTTGCGTTGCCTTGCCTTGCTTTACGTTGCCTTGCTTTACGTTGCCTTGCTTTACGTTGCCTTGCCTTGCCTTGGTTTACGTTGCCTTGCTTTACGTTGCCTTGCTTTACGTTGCCTTACCTTGCCTTGCTTTGCTTTACGTTGCCTTGCTTTACGTTGCCTTCCTTTACGTTGCCTTGCCTTGCTTTAAGTTGCCTTCCATTACGTTGCCTTGCCTTGCCTTGCTTTACGTTGCCTTTCTTTACGTTGCCTTGCTTTATGTTGCCTTGCCTTTCCTTGCTTTACGTTGCCTTGCTTTAAGTTGCCTTGCTTTACATTGTCTTGCTTTACGATGCCTTGCCTTGCTTTACGTTGCCTTGCTTTACGTTGCCTTGCTTTACCTTGCCTTGCCTTGCTTTACGTTGCCTTCCTTTACGTTGCCTTGCCTTGCTTTAAGTTGCCTTCCATTACGTTCCCTTGCCTTGCCTTGCTTTACGTTGCCTTTCTTTACGTTGCCTTGCTTTATGTTGCCTTGCCTTTCCTTGCTTTACGTTGCCTTGCTTTAAGTTGCCTTGCTTTACATTGTCTTGCTTTACGATGCCTTGCCTTGCTTTACGTTGCCTTGCTTTACGTTGCCTTGCTTTACCTTGCCTTGCCTTGCTTTACGTTGCCTTGCTTTACCTTGCCTTGCCTTGCTTCACGTTGCCTTGCTTTACGTTGCCTTGCTTTACGTTGCCTTGCCTTGCCTTGATTTACGTTGTCTTGCGTTACGTTGCCTTGCTTTACGTTGCCTTGCCTTGCCTTGCTTTACGTTGCCTTGCTTTACGTTGCCTTGTCTTGCCTTGCTTTACGTTGCCTTGCTTTACGTTGCCTTGCTTTACGTTGCCTTGCATTACGTTGCCTTGCTTGAAGTTGCCTTGCTTTACTTTGCCTTGCTTTACGTTGCCTTGTTTTACCTTGCCTTGCTTTACGTTGCCTTGCTTTACGTTGCCTTGCCTTGCTTTACGTTGCCTTGCTTTATGTTGCCTTCCCTTGCCTTGCGTCACGTTGCCTTGATTTACGTTGCCTTGCTTTACGTTGCCTTTTTTACGTTGCCTTGCCTTGCCTAGCTTTACGTTGCCTTGCTTTACGTTGCCTTGCTTTACGTTGCCTTGCCTTGCTTTACGTTGCCTTGCTTTACGTTGCCTTGCCTTGCCTTGCTTTATGTTGCCTTCCCTTGCCTTGCTTTAAGTTGCCTTGCTTTACGTTGCCTTCCTTTACATTGCCTTGCTTTACCTTGCCTTGCCTTGCTTTACGTTGCCTTGCTTTACGTTGCCTTTCTTTACGTTGCCTTGACTTGCCTTGCTTTACTTAGCCTTGCTTTACGTTGCCTTGCCTTGCTTTGCTTTACGTTGCCTTGCCTTGCCTTGCTTTACGTTGCCTTGCTTTACGTTGCCTTGCTTTACGTTGCCTTGCCTTGCCTTGCTTTACGTTGACTTGCTTTACGTTGCCTTGCCTTGCCTTGCTTTACGTTGCCTTGCTTTACGTTGCCTTGACTTGCCTTGCTTTACGTTGCCTTGCTTTACGTTGCCTTGCTTTACGTTGCCTTGCCTTGCCTAGTGTACGTTGCCATCCTTTACGTTGCCTTGCCTTGCCTGGCTTTACGTTGCCTTGCTTTACGTTGCCTTGCTTTACTTTGCCTTGCCTTTCTTTGCTTTACGTTGCCTTGCCTTGCCTGGCTTTACGTTGCCTTGCTTTACGTAGCCTGGCTTTACGTTGCCTTGCTTTACGTAGCCTTGCTTTACGTTGCCTTGCCTTTCCTTGCTTTACGTAGCCTTGCTTTACGTTGCCTTACCTTGCTTTACGTTACCTTGCTTTACATTGCCTTGCCTTGCCTTGCTTTACGTTGCCTTGCTTTATGTTGCCTTGATTTACGTTGCCCTTCCTTGACTTGCTTTACGTTGCCTTGCTTTACGTTGCCTTGCTTTACGTTGCATTGCCTTGCCTTGCCTTGCCTTGCATTACGTTGCCTTTCTTTACGTTGCCTTGTTTACGTTGCCTAGCTTTACATTTCCTTGCCTTGCCTTGCCTTACGTTGCCTTGCTTTCCGTTGCCTTGATTTACGTTGCCTTGCCTTGCATTACTTTACGTTGCCTTGCTTTACGTTGCCTTGCCTTGCCTTGCTTTACGTTGCCTTGCTTTACTTTCCCTTGCTTTATGTTGCCTTGCCTTGCTTTAGGTTGCGTTGCTTTAAGTTGCCTTGCTTTGCTTTGCTTTACGTTGCCTTGCTTTACGTTGCCTTGCCTTGCCTTGCTTTACGTTGCCTTGCTTTACGTTGCCTTGCCTTGCCTTTCTTTACGTTGTCTTGATTTACGTTGCCTTGCTTTACGTTGCCTTGCTTTACGTTGCCTTACCTTGCCTTGCTTTACGTTGCCTTGCTTTACGTTGCCTTGACTTGCCTTGCTTTACGTTGCCTTGCTTTACGTTGCTTGCTTTACGTTGCCTTGCCTTGCCTTGTTTACGTTGCCTTCCTTTACGTTGCCTTGCTTTACGTTGCCTTGCCTTGCCTGGCTTTACATTGCCTTGCTTTACGTAGCCTTGCTTTACGTTGCCTTGCTTTACGTTGCCTTGCCTTTCCTTGTTTTAGGTTGCCTTGATTTACGTTGCCTTGCTTTATGTTGCCTTGCCTTGCTTTACGTTGCCTTATTTTACGTTGCCTTCCTTTACGTTGCCTTGCCTTGCCTTGCTTTACGTTGCCTTGCTTTACGTTGCATTGCCTTGCCTTGCCTTGCCTTGCATTATGTTGCCTTTCTTTACGTTGCCTTGCTTTACGTTGCCTTGCTTTACGTTGCCTTGCCTTGCTTTACGTTGCCTTGCGTTGCCTTGCTTTACGTTGCCTTGATTTACGTTGCCTTGCTTTAGGTTGCCTTGACTTGCCTTGCTTTACTTTGCCTTGCTTTACGTTGCCTTGCCTTGCCTTGCTTTACGTTGCCTTGCTTTTCATTGCCTTGCTTTATGTTGCCTTGCCTTCCCTTGGTTTACGTTGCCTTGCTTTACGTTGCCTTGCCTTGCCTTGGTTTACGTTGCCTTGCTTTACGTTGCCTTGCCTTGCCTTGCTTTAAGTTGCCTTGCTTTACGTTACCTTGCCTTGCCTTGCTTTACGTTGCCTGGCTTTACGTTGCCTTGCTTTACATTGCCTTGCTTTACTTTGCCTTGCCTTGCTTTACGTTGCCTTGATTTACGTTGCCTTGCTTTACGTTGCCTTGCTTTACGTTGCCTTGCCTTGCCTTTCTTTACGTTGCCTTTGCTTTACGTTGCCTTGATTTGCGTTGAATTGCCTTGCCTTGCTTTACGTTGCCTTGCTTTACGTTTCCTTGCCTTGCCTTGCCTTGCCTTGCTTTACGTTGCCTTGCTTTACGTTGCCTTGCCTTGCCTTGCTTTACGTTGCCTTGCTTTACGTTGCCTTGACTTGCCCTGCTTTACGTTGCCCTGCTTTACGTTGCCTTGCTTTACGTTGCCTTGCTTTACGTTGCCTTGCCTTTCTTTACGTTGCCTTGCTTTACGTTGCCTTGCTTTACGTTGCCTTGCCTTGCCTTGCTTTACGTTGCCTTGCTTTATGTTGCCTTGCTTTACGTTGCCTTGCTTTACGTTGCCTTGCCTTGCCTTGCTTTACGTTGCCTTGCCTTGATTTACGTTGCCTTGCCTTACCTTGCTTTACGTTGCCTTGTTTTACCTTGCCTTGCTTTACGTTGCCTTGCCTTGCTTTACGTTGCCTTGCTCTACGTTGCCTTTCTTTACGTTGCCTTGCCTTGCCTTGCTTTACTTTGCCTTGCTTTACTTTGCCTGGCTTTGCTTTGCCTTGCTTTACGTTGCCTTGCTTTACGTTGCCTTGCCTTACGTTGCCTTGCCTTGCTTTACGTTGCCTTGCTTTACGTTGCCTTGCTTTACGTTGCCTTGCCTTGCCTTGCTTTACGTTGCCTTGATTTACGTTGCCTTGCTTTACGTTGCCTTGCCTTGCCTTGCTTTAGTTTGCCTTGCTTTACGTTGCCTTACTTTACGTTGCCTTGTTTTTCCTTGCTTTACGTTGCCTTGCTTTACGGTGCCTTGCTTTACTTTGCCTTGCCTTACGTTGCCTTGCCTTGCTTTACGTTGCCTTGCTTTACGTTGCCTTGCCTTGCCTTGCTTTACGTTGACTTGCTTTACGTTGCCTTGCCTTTCTTTACGTTGCCTTGCCTTGCCTTGCTTTACGTTGCCTTGATTTACGTTGCCTTGCTTTACGTTGCCTTGCCTTGCCTTGCTTTACGTTACCTTGCTTTACGTTGCCTTGCCTTGCTTTACGTTGCCTTGCTTTACGTTGCCTTGCCTTGCCTTGCTTTACGTTGCCTTGCTTTACCTTGCCTTCTTTACGTTGCCTTGATTTACCTTGCCTTGCCTTGCTTTACATTGCCTTGCTTTACGTTGCCTTGCCTTACGTTGCCTTGCCTTGCTTTACGTTGCCTTGCTTTACTTTGCTTTGCCTTGCCTTGCTTTACGTTGCCTTGCTTTACGTTGCCTTGCTTTACGTTGCCTTGCCTTGCCTTGCTTTACGTTGCCTTGCCTTGCCTTGCTTTACGTTGCATTGCTTTACGTTGCCTTCCTTTACGTTGCCTTGCATTACGTTTCCTTGCCTTGCCTTGCTTTATATTGCCTTGCTTTACGTTGCCTTGCTTTACCTTTTCTTTGCCTTGCCTTCCTTTACGTCGCCTTTCATTACGTTGCCTTGCCTTGCCTTGCTTTACGTTGCCTTGCTTTACGTTGCCTTGCTTTACGTTGCCTTGCCTTGCCTTGCTTTACGTTGCCTTGCTTTACGTTTCCTTGCTTTACGTTGCCTTGCTTTACGTTGCCTTGCCTTGCCTTGCTTTACGTTACCTTTCTTTACTTTGCCTTGCTTTACGTTTCCTTGCCTTGCCTTGCTTTACGTTGCCTTGCTTTAGGTTGCCTTGCCTTGCCGTGCTTTACGTTGCCTTGCTTTACGTTGCCTTGCTTTACGTTGCCTTGCCTTCCCTTGCTTTACGTTGCCTTGCTTTACGTTGCCTTGCTTTACGTTGCCTTGCCTTGCCTTGCTTTACATTGCCTTGCTTTACGTTGCCTTGCTTTACGTTGCCTTGCCTTGCCTTGCTTTACGTTGCCTTGCTTTACGTTGCCTTGCTTTACGTTGCCTTGCCTTACCTTGCTTTATTTAGCCTTGCTTTACATTGCCTTGCTTTACGTTGCCTTGCCTTGCCTTGCTTTACGTTGCCTTGCTTTACGTTGCCTTTCTTTACGTTGCCTTGCCTTGCCTTGTTTACATTGCCTTGCTTTACGTTGCCTTGCCTTACGTTGCCTTGCCTTGCTTTACGTTGCTTTGCTTTACATTGCCTTGCCTTGCCTTGCTTTACGTTGCCTTGCTTTACGTTGCCTTGCTTTACGTTCCCTTGCCTTGCCTTGCTTTACTTTGCCTTGCTTTACGTTGCCTTGCTTTACGTTGCCTTGTTTTTCCTTGCTTTACGTTCCTTGCTTTACGTTGCCTTGCTTTACGTTGCCTTGCTTTACGTTGCCTTGCCTTTCTTTACGTTGCCTTGCTTTACGTTGCCTTGCTTTACGTTGCCTTGCCTTGCCTTGCTTTACGTTGCCTTGCTTTATGTTGCCTTGCTTTACGTTGCCTTGCTTTACGTTGCCTTGCCTTGCCTTGCTTTACGTTGCCTTGCCTTGATTTACGTTGCCTTGCCTTACCTTGCTTTACGTTGCCTTGTTTTACCTTGCCTTGCTTTACGTTGCCTTGCCTTGCTTTACGTTGCCTTGCTCTACGTTGCCTTTCTTTACGTTGCCTTGCCTTGCCTTGCTTTACTTTGCCTTGCTTTACTTTGCCTGGCTTTGCTTTGCCTTGCTTTACGTTGCCTTGCTTTACGTTGCCTTGCCTTACGTTGCCTTGCCTTGCTTTACGTTGCCTTGCTTTACGTTGCCTTGCGTTACGTTGCCTTGCCTTGCCTTGCTTTACGTTGCCTTGATTTACGTTGCCTTGCTTTACGTTGCCTTGCCTTGCCTTGCTTTAGTTTGCCTTGCTTTACGTTGCCTTACTTTACGTTGCCTTGTTTTTCCTTGCTTTACGTTGCCTTGCTTTACGTTGCCTTGCTTTACGTTGCCTTGCCTTACGTTGCCTTGCCTTGCTTTACGTTGCCTTGCTTTACGTTGCCTTGCCTTGCCTTGCTTTACGTTGACTTGCTTTACGTTGCCTTGCCTTTCTTTACGTTGCCTTGCCTTGCCTTGCTTTACGTTGCCTTGATTTACGTTGCCTTGCTTTACGTTGCCTTGCCTTGCCTTGCTTTACGTTACCTTGCTTTACGTTGCCTTGCCTTGCTTTACGTTGCCTTGCTTTACGTTGCCTTGCCTTGCCTTGCTTTACGTTGCCTTGCTTTACCTTGCCTTCTTTACGTTGCCTTGATTTACCTTGCCTTGCCTTGCTTTACATTGCCTTGCTTTACGTTGCCTTGCCTTACGTTGCCTTGCCTTGCTTTACGTTGCCTTGCTTTACTTTGCTTTGCCTTGCCTTGCTTTACGTTGCCTTGCTTTACGTTGCCTTGCTTTACGTTGCCTTGCCTTGCCTTGCTTTACGTTGCCTTGCCTTGCCTTGCTTTACGTTGCATTGCTTTACGTTGCCTTCCTTTACGTTGCCTTGCATTACGTTTCCTTGCCTTGCCTTGCTTTATATTGCCTTGCTTTACGTTGCCTTGCTTTACCTTTTCTTTGCCTTGCCTTCCTTTACGTCGCCTTTCATTACGTTGCCTTGCCTTGCCTTGCTTTACGTTGCCTTGCTTTACGTTGCCTTGCTTTACGTTGCCTTGCCTTGCCTTGCTTTACGTTGCCTTGCTTTACGTTTCCTTGCTTTACGTTGCCTTGCTTTACGTTGCCTTGCCTTGCCTTGCTTTACGTTACCTTTCTTTACTTTGCCTTGCTTTACGTTTCCTTGCCTTGCCTTGCTTTACGTTGCCTTGCTTTAGGTTGCCTTGCCTTGCCGTGCTTTACGTTGCCTTGCTTTACGTTGCCTTGCTTTACGTTGCCTTGCCTTCCCTTGCTTTACGTTGCCTTGCTTTACGTTGCCTTGCTTTACGTTGCCTTGCCTTGCCTTGCTTTATATTGCCTTGCTTTACGTTGCCTTGCTTTACGTTGCCTTGCCTTGCCTTGCTTTACGTTGCCTTGCTTTACGTTGCCTTGCTTTACGTTGCCTTGCCTTACCTTGCTTTATTTAGCCTTGCTTTACATTGCCTTGCTTTACGTTGCCTTGCCTTGCCTTGCTTTACGTTGCCTTGCTTTACGTTGCCTTTCTTTACGTTGCCTTGCCTTGCCTTGTTTACATTGCCTTGCTTTACGTTGCCTTGCCTTACGTTGCCTTGCCTTGCTTTACGTTGCTTTGCTTTACATTGCCTTGCCTTGCCTTGCTTTACGTTGCCTTGCTTTACGTTGCCTTGCTTTACGTTCCCTTGCCTTGCCTTGCTTTACTTTGCCTTGCTTTACGTTGCCTTGCTTTACGTTGCCTTGTTTTTCCTTGCTTTACGTTCCTTGCTTTACGTTGCCTTGCTTTATGTTGCCTTGCTTTACGTTGCCTTGCCTTTCCTTGCTTTACATTGCCTTGCTTTACGTTGCCTTGCTTTACGTTGCCTTGCCTTGCCTTGCTTTACGTTGCCTTGCTTTACGTTGCCTTAATTTATGTTGCCTTGCTTTACGTTGCCTTCCCTTGCCTTGCTTTACGTTGCCTTGCCTTGCCTTACGTTGCCTTGCTTTACGTTGCCTTGCTTTACGTTGCCTTGCTTTACATTGCCTTGTTTTTCCTTGCTTTACGTTCCTTGCTTTACGTTGCCTTTTTTACGTTGCCTTGCTTTACGTTGCCTTGCCTTTCCTTGCTTTACATTGCCTTGCTTTACGTTGCCTTGGTTTACGTTGCCTTGCCTTGCCTTGCTTTACGTTGCCTTGCTTTATGTTGCCTTAATTTATGTTGCCTTGCTTTACGTTGCCTTCCCTTGCCTTGCTTTACGTTGCCTTGCTTTACGTTGCCTTGCCTTGCCTTACGTTGCCTTGCTTTACGTTGCCTTGCTTTACATTGCCTTGCCTTGCCTTGCTTTACGTTGCCTTGCATTACGTTGCCTTGCCTTGTTTTACGTTGCCATGCTTTACGTTGCCTTGCTTTACGTTGCCTTGCCTTCCTTTACATTGCCTTGCTTTACGTTGCCTTGCCTTGCTTTACGTTGCCTTGCTTTACGTTGCCTTGCCTTGCCTTGCTTTACATTGCCTTGCTTTACGTTGCCTTGCTTTACGTTGCCTTGCCTTGCTTTACATTGCCTTGCTTTACATTGCCTTGCTTTACGTTGCCTTGCTTTACGTTGCCTTGCTTTATGTTGCCTTGCCTTGCCATGCTTTACTTTGCCTTGCTTTACATTGCCTTGCTTTACGTTGCCTTGCCTTGCCTGGCTTTACATTGCCTTGCTTTACGTTGCCTTGCTTTACGTTGCCTTGCTTTACGTTGCCTTGCTTTACGTTGCCTTGCCTTGCTTTACTTTGCCTTGCTTTACTTTGCCTTGCTTTACGTTGCCTTGCTTTACGTTGCCTTGCCTTACATTGCCTTGCCTTGCTTTACGTTGCCTTGCTTTACCTTGCCTTGCCTTGCCTTGCTTTACGTTGCCTTGCTTTACGTTGCCTTGCTTTACGTTGCCTTGCCTTGCCTTGCTTTACGCTGCCTTGCTTTATGTTGCCTTGCCTTGCCTTGCTTTACTTTTCCTTGCTTTACATTGCCTTGCTTTACGTTGCCTTGCTTTACCTTGCCTTGCTTTACCTTGATTTACTTTGCCTTGCTTTACGTTGCCTTGCTTTACGTTTCCTAGCCTTGCCTTGCTTTACTTTGCCTTGCTTTACTTTGCCTTGCTTTACGTTGCCTTGCCTTACGTTGCCTTGCCTTACATTGCCTTGCCTTGCTTTACGTTGCCTTGCTTTACGTTGCCTTGCTTTACGTTGCCTTGCCTTGCTTTACGTTGCCTTGCTTTACGTTGCCTTGTTTTTCCTTGCTTTACGTTGCCTTGCTGTACGTTACCTTGCTTTATGTTGCCTTGCTTTACGTTGCCTTGCTTTACGTTGCCTTGCCTTGCCTTGCTTTACGTTGCCTTGCTTTACGTTGCCTTGCTTTACGTTGCCTTGCCTTGCCTTGCTTTACGTTGCCTTGCTTTACGTTGCCTTGCCTTAAGTTTCCTTACCTTACGTTGCCTTACCTTACGTTGCCTTACCTTACATTGCCTTACGTTGCCTTACGTTGCCTTAACTTACGTTGCCTTACGTTGCCTTATCTTACGTTACCTTAACTTACGTTGCCTTACGTTGCCTTACCTTACTTTGCCTTACGTTGCCTTACCTTACGTTGCCTTACCTAAATTTGCCTTACGTTGCCTTACGTTGCCTTACCTTACGTTGCCTTGCATTACGTTGCCTTACGTTACCTTACGTTCCCTTACGTTGCCTTGCCTTACGTTGCCTTACCTTATGTTGCCTTGCCTTACGTTGCCTTACCTTATGTTGACTAAGGTTGCCTTACCTCTCGTTGCCTTACGTTGCCTTGCCTTACGTTTCCTTACATTACGATGTCTTACCTTACGTTGCCTTATGTTGCCTAACCTTACGTTTCCTTCCCTTACGTTGCCTTACGATGGCTTACCTTATGTTGTCTTAGCTTACGTTGCCTTGCCTTACGTTGCCTTACTTTGCCTTACCTTACGTTGCCTTGCCTGACGTTGCCTTTCCTGACGTTGCCTTACGTTGCCTTACCTTACATTGCCTTACGTTGTATTACCTTATGTTGCCTTGCCTTACGTTGCCTTACATTGCCTTACCTTACGTTGCCTTACATTACGTTGCCTTACGTTGCCTTACCTTATGTTTCCTTACCTTACGTTGCCTTACGTTGCCTTACCTTACGTTGCCTTGCCTTACGTAGTCTTACGTTGCCTTACCTTACGTTGCCTTGCCTCACGTTGTTTTACGTTGCCTTACCTTACTTTGCCATGCCTTACGTTGCCTTACGTTGCCTTGCCTTACGTTGCCTTGTCTTACGTTGCCTTACGTTGCCTTACGTTGCCTTCCCTTACATTGCCTTTCCTTACGTTTCCTTACCTTACGTTGTCTTACGTTGCCTTACCTAACGTTCCCTTACGTTGCCTTACCTTACGTTGCCTTACGTTGCCTTACCTTACGTTGCCTTACGTTGCCTTACCTTACGTTGCCTTGCCTTACGTTTCCTTACCTTACGTTGCATTAAGTTGCCTTACCTTACGTTGCCTTGCCTTACGTTGCCTTGCCTTACGTTGCCTTACCTTACGTTGCCTTACCTTATGTTGCCTTACCTTACATTGACTTACGTTGCCTTACCTTACGTTGCCTTACGTTGCCTTACCTTATGTTTCCTTGCCTTACATTGCCTTACGTTGCCTTACTTTATGTTGCCTTGCTTTACGTTGCCTTGCGTTGCCTTACCTAATGTTGGCTCTACCTTACATTGCCATACGTCACCTTACCGTAAGTTGCCTTGCCTTACGTTGCCTTACCTTACGTTCCCTTACCTTACGTTGCCTTACGTTGCCTTAACTTACGTTGCCTTACCTTACGTTGCCTTACCTTACGTTGCCTTGCCTTACTTTGCCTTATGTTGCCTTTCCTTATGTTGCCTTGTCTTACGTTGCCTTACTTTGTCTTACCTTACGTTGCCTTACCTTACGTTGCCCTGCCTTACATTGCCTTATGTTGCCTTTACCTTTCCTTGCCTTACGTTAAGTTGCCTTACGCAGCCTTACTTTGCCTTACCTTACGTTGCCTTGCCTTACGTTGCCTTACATTGCTTACCTTACGTTGCCTTACATTACGTTGCCTTACATTCCCTTACCTTATGTTTCCTTACCTTACGTTGCCTTACGTTGCCTTACATTACGTTGCCTTGCCTTACGTAGTCTTACGTTGCCTTACCTTACGTTGCCTTGCCTCACGTTGTTTTGCGTTGCCTTACCTTACTTTGCCATGCCTTATGTTGCCTTACGTTGCCTTACGTTGCCTTCCCTTACGTTGCCTTTCCTTACGTTTCCTTACCTTACGTTTCCTTACCTTACGTTGCCTTGCCTTACGTTGACTTACGTTGCCTTACCTAACGTTGCCTTACGTTGCCTTACATTACGTTGCCTTCCTTACGTTGCCTTACCTTACGTTGCCTTGCCTCACGTTGTTTTGCGTTGACTTACCTTACTTTGCCTTGTCTTACGTTGCCTTACGTTGCCTTACGTTGCCTTCCCTTACGTTGCCTTTCCTTACGTTTCCTTACCTTACGTTGCCTTGCCTTACGTTGACTTACGTTGCCTTACCTAACGTTGCCTTACATTACGTTTCCTTCCTTACGTTGCCTTGCCTTACGTTACCTTACGTTGCCTTACCTAACATTGCCTTACCTTAGATTGCCTTACGTTGCCTTACCTTACGTTGCCTTGCCTTACGTTGCCTTACGTTGCCTTACCTTACGTTGCCTTGCCTTACGTTGCCTTAGGTTGCCTTACTTTATGTTGCTTTACCTTACGTTGCCTTACCTTACGTTGCCTTGCCTTACGTAGCCGTACGTTGCCTTGCCTTACGTTGCCTTAAATTACGTTGCCTTACGTTGCCTTACCTTACGTTGCCTTGACTTACGTTGGTTTACCTTACCTTACGTTGCCTTATCTTACCTGACGTTGCCTTGCCTTACTTTGCCTTACCTTACCTTACGTTGCCTTACCTTACGTTGCCTTGCGTTGCCTTACCTTAACTTACGTTGACTTACCTTACTTTGCCTTACCTTACCTTACGTTGCCTTACCTTACGTTGCCTTGCCTTACTTTGCCTTACCTTACCTTACGTTGCCTTACCTTGCGTTGCCTTGCCTTAAGTTGCCTTGCCTTAATTTGCCTTGCCTTAATTTGCCTTACCTTATGTTGCCTTACCTTACGTTGCCTTACGTTGCCTTACTTTATGTTGCCTTACCTTACGTTGCCTTAATTACGTTGCCTTACGTCGCCTTACCTTACGTTGCCTTGCGTTGCCTTACCTTAACTTACGTTGTCTTACCTTAGTTTGCCTTACCTTACCTTACGTTGCCTTACCTTACGTTGCCTTGCCTTACTTTGCCTTACCTTACCTTACGTTGCCTCACCTTACGTTTCTTACGTTGCCTTAACTTACGTTGCCTTACGTTGCCTTTACCTTACGTTGCCTTACGTTACCTTACGTTGCCTTACCTTACCTTTCGTTGCCTTACCTTACGTTGCCTTACCTTACGTTGCCTTACTTTACGTTGCCTTACGTTGCCTTACCTTACGTTGCCTTACCTTACCTTACCTTGCCTTACCTTACGTTGCCTTACTTTACGTTGCCTTGCCTTACCTTACGTTACCTTACCTTGCCTTACCTTACCTTACCTTGCCTTACCTTAACTTACTTTACCTTTCCTTACCTTACTTTACCTTACCTTGCCTTACCTTACCTACCCTTCCCTTCCTTAACTTTTCTTACCTTACCTTGCCTTTTTTACTTTACCTTGCCTTTCCTTACTTTACCTTACCTTGCCTTACCTTACCTTATTTTACCTTACCTTGCCTTGCCTTACCTTACTTTAGCTTACCTTCCCTTACCTTACCTTACTTAACTTGCCTTACCTTACCTTACATTACTTTACATTACCTTGCCTTACTTTACCTTACCTTGCCGAACCTTTCCTTGCCTTACTTTACCTTACCTTGCCTTGCCTTATGTTACCTTACCTTGCCTCACTTTACCTTACCTTACTTTACCTTACCTTGCCTTAACTTGCCTTGCGTTACTTTACCTTACCTTACCTTCCCTTACCTTGCCTTATCTTACTTTACCTTACCTTGCCTTACCTTGCCTTACCTTACTTCACCTTACCTTGCCTTGCCTTTCTTTACCTTACCTTTCCTTACCTTTCTTTACCTTAATATAACTTGCCTTCCCTTACCTTACATTACCTTATCTTGCCTTACCTTTCCTTACCTAATGTTACTTTACCTTGCCTTACCTTAAATTACCGTACCTTGCCATGCCTTACTTTACCTTACCTTGCTTACCTTACCTTACTTTGCCTTACTTTAACTTACCTTGCCTTACCTTACTTTACCTTACCTTGCCATACCTTTCCTTACCTTGCCTTACCTTACCTTGCCTTACCTTTCCTTACCTTACTTTAACTTACCTTGCCTTACCTTACCTTGCCTTACTTTACCTTACCTTGCCTTACCTTAACTTAGTTTGCCTTACCTTACCTTTCCTTGCCTTATCTTACTTTACCTTACCTTGCCTTACCTTTTCTTAATTTACCTTACCTTACCTTACTTTACCTTACCTGTCCTTACCTTCCCTTCCCTTCCTTAACTTTTCTTGCCTTACATTACCTTGCCTTACCTTACTTTACCTTACCTTTCCTTACCTTACCCTACCTTACTTTACCTTACCTTGCCTTACGTTACCTTGCCTTACCTTACTTTACCTTACCTTGCCTTACTTTACCTTACCTTGCCTTATCTTAATTTAAGTTACTTTACCTTACCTTGCCTTGCCTTACTTTACCTTACCTTGCCTTGCCTTACCTTACTTTACCTTACCTCGCCTTGCCTTACTTTACCTTACCTCGCCTTGCCTTACTTTACCTTACTTTACCTTACCTTGCCTTGCCTTACTTTACATTTCCTTGCCTTGCCTTACTTTACCTTACCTTGCCTTGCCTTACTTTACCTTACCTTGCCTTGCCTTACTTTACCTTACCTTGCCTTGCCTTACTTTACCTTACCTTGCCTTGCCTTACTTTACCTTACCTTGCCTTACTTTACCTTACCTTGCCTTGCCTTAGGTTACCTTACATTGCCTTACCTTACCTTGCCTTACCTTGCCTTGCCTTACTTTACCTTACCTTACTTTTTCTTACCTTGTCTTACCTTACTTTACCTTACCTTGCCTTACCTTAAGTTACCTTACCTTGTCTTACCTTACTTTACCTTACCTTGCCTTACCTTCCCTTCCCTCCCTTCCTTAACTTTTCTTACCTCACCTTACCTTCCCTTACCTTACTTTAGCTTACCTTGCCTTACCTTACCTTACTTTACCTTACCTTGCCTTACTTTACCTGACTTTACCTTACCTTGCCTTACCTTACCTTGCCTTACCTTACCTTACTTTAAATTACCTTACTTTAAATTACCTTACCTTGCCTTACCTTACCTTTCCTTACCATACTTTACCTTACCTTGCCTTACCTTACCTTGCTTTACCTTACCTTGCCTTACCTTACCTTGCCTTCCCTTCCATTACCTTCCCTTCCTTTCCTTAACTTTTCTTACCTTACCTTACCTTGCCTTTTCTTACCTTACCTTGCCTTACCTTACTTTACCTTACCTTACCTTACTTTACCTTCCCTTCCCTTCCCTTCCTTAAATTTCTTACCTTACCTTGCCTTGCCTTACTTTACCTTACCTTGACTTGCCTTACCTTACCTTACATTGTCTTACCTTACCTTACTTTACCTTACCTTGCCTTGCCTAACTTTACCTTACCTTACCTTGTCTAACCTTGCCTTACCTTACTTTACCTTACCTTGCCTTACCTTACCTTGTCTAACCTTGCCTTACCTTACTTTACCTTACCTTGCCTTACCTTGCCTTACATTAAGTTACCTTACCTTACCTTCCCTTACTTTACTTTACCTTACCTTGCCTTACCTTACCTTACTTTACCTTGCCTTGCCTTATCTTACATTACTTTCCCTTCCCTTCCCTTCCTTAACTTTTCTTACCTTACATAACCTTACCTTACCTTACTTTACCTTGCCTTACCTTAACTTACTTTACCTTACCTTGCCTTACCTTCCCTTCCTTAACTTTTCTTACCTTACCTTCCCTTACTTTAACTTCCCTTCCCTTCCCTTCCCTTCCCACCCCTTCCTTAACTTTTCTTACCTTCCCTTCCCTTAACTTACCTTATTTTACCTTACCTTTCCTTACCTTACTTTACTTTACCTTACCTTGCCTTACCTTACTTTACCTTACCTTGCCTTCCCTTCCCTTCCTTAACTTTTCTTACCTTCCCTTCCCTTAACTTCCCTTCCCTTACCTTACCTTACTTTACCTTACCTTGCCTTACTTTACCTTACCTTACCTTGCCTTACCTTCACTTCCCTTACTTTACCTTACCTTGCCTTACCTTACCTTACTTTACCTTACCTTGCCTTACCTTACCTTGCCTTACCTTACCTCACTTTACCTTACTTTACCTTACGTTACCTTACTTTACCTTACCTTGCCTTACTTTACCTTACCTTGCCTTATTTTCCTTACCTTACCTTACCTTACTTTACCTTAACTTGCCTTACTTTACCTTACCTTGTCTTACCTTACCTTATCTTGCCTTACTTTACTTTTCCTTGCCTTACCTTGCCTTCCCTTCCCTTCCTTAACTTTTCCTACCTTACCTTCCCTTCCCTTACCTTACTTTACCTTACCTTGCCTTACCTTACCTTACTTTACTTTACCTTGCCTTACTTTACCTTACCTTGCTTTCCCTTGCCTTACTTTACATTACCTTGCCTTACCTTTCCTTACCTTACTTTACCTTACCTAGCCTTACCTTGCCTTCCCTTCCCTTCCTTAACTTTGCTTACCTTACCTTCCCTTACCTTACTTTACTTTCCCTTGCCTTCCCTTGCCTTGCCTTACCTTGCCTTACCTTACCTAACCTTACCTTACCCTGCCTTGCCTTACCTTACCTTGCCTTACTTTACCCTACTTTATCTTACCTTTCCCTACTTTAACTTACTTTACCTTACTTTAACTTACCTTGCCTTACTTTAAGTTACCTTGCCTTACCTTGCCTTCCCTTCCCTTCCTTAATTTCCTTACCTTACCTTTCCTTACTTTACCTTACTTTACCTTACTTTACCTTACATTGCCTTACCTTGCCTTCCCTTCCCTTCCTTAACTTTTCTTACATTACCTTCCCTTACCTTACCTTACTTTACCTTAACTTGCCTTACCTTACCTTGCCTTACCTTACTTTACCTTACCTTGCCTTACCTTACGTTACCTTACTTTAACTTACCTTGCCTTACTGTACCTTACTTTACCTTACCTTGCCTTACTTTACCTTATTTTTCCTTACCTTGCTTTACTTTACATTTCCTTGCCTTACCTTGCCTTACCTTCCCTTCCTTAACTTTTCTTACCTTACCTTATTTTACCTTGCCTTACTTTACCTTACCTTGCCTTACCTTACCTTGCCTTACTTTACCTTATCTTGCCTTACTTTACCTTACCTTGCCTTACCTTACCTTCCCTTCCCTTCCCTTCCTTAATTTTTCTTACTTTACCTTCTCTTCCCTTACCTTGCCTTATTTTACCTTACCTTGCATTACCTTGCCTTACTATATCTTACCTTGCCTTACCTTGCCCTCCCTTCCCTACCTTAACTTTTCTTACCTTACCTTCCCTTCCCTTACCTTACTTTACATTACCTTGCCTTACTTGCCTTACCTTACTTTACCTTACCTTGCTTTACGTTGCCTTCCCTTCCTTAACTTTTCTTACCTTACCTTCCCTTACCTTACTTTACTTTCCCTTGCCTTGCCTTGCCTTACCCTTGCCTTACCTTACCCTGCCTTGCCTTACCTTACATTACCTTACCTTGCCTTACTTTACCTTACTTTACCTTACCTTGCCTTACTTTACCTTACCTTGCCATCCCTTCCCTTCCTTAACTTTTCTTACCTTACCTTCCCTTACCTTACTTTACCTTACCTTGCCTTACCTTACCTTACTTTACCTTACCTTTCCTTACTTCAACTTACTTTACCTTACCTTGCCTTACTTTACCTTACCTTGCCTTACCTTTCCTTCCCTTCCCTTCCTTAACTTTCCTTACCTTACCTTTCCTTACTTTACCTTACTTTACCTTACCTTGCCTTCCCTTCCCTTCCCTTCCCTTCCGTTCCTTAACTTTTCTTACCTTACCTTCCCTTACCTTACCTTACTTTACTTAACTTGCCTTACCTTACCTTACATTACTTTACATTACCTTGCCTTACTTTACCTTACCTTGCCTTACCTTGCCTTCCCTTCCTTAAATTTTCTTACCTTACATTCCCTTACCTTACTTAACCTTAAGTTGCCTTACCTTACCTTGCCTTACTTTACCTTACCTTGCCTTACTTTACCTTACCTTGCCTTACTTTACCTTACCTTGCCTTACCTTGCCTTACCTTACTTTACCTTACTTTACCTTACCTTGCCTTACTTTACCTTACCTTGCCTTCCCTTCCCTTCCCTTCCTTAACTTTTCTTACCTTACCTTCCCTTACCTTACCTTAATTTACCTTACCTTGCCTTACCTTGCCTTGCCTTACCTTACCTTTCCATACCTTACCTTACCTTGCCTTGCCTTACCTTATCTTACCTTACCTTGCCTTGCCTTCCCTTCCCTTCCCTTTCTTAACTTTTCTTACCTTACCTTACCTTCCTTTACCTTCCCTTGCCTTGCCTTGCCTTGCGTTACCTTACCTTACCTTGCCTTACCTTATCTTACCTCACCTTACCTTACCCTTCCTTGCCTTACCTTGCCTTACCTTACCTTACCTTGCCTTACCCTACCCAACCCCATCTTACCCGACCTTAACCTAAACAGACCTTACCCTGACCTGTCCTGACCTGTCCTGACTTTACCCGGTAATTTAAGATTAGGTAAGGTTATGTAAGGTCAAGGTAAATGTCAAGGTCAGTTCAAGGTCAGGCCAAGGTGAGGGCAAGGTAAGGTCGTTGTAGGTAAGCTCTGGTAAGGTTATGGTAAGGTCAGGTCAGGTCAGGGTAAGGTCAGGTCTGGGTCAGTTAATGTAAGATAGGGTAAGGTAAGGTACGGTATGTTAAGGAAAAGTTAAGGTAACGTAAGGTAAGGTAAGGTCAGGTAAAGGCAAGGTCATGGTCAGGTCAAGGTCAGGCCAAGGTCAAGGTCAGGCCAAGGTGAGGACAAGGTGTCAAGCTCAGGTCAATGTCAAAGTCAGGGAAATGTATGTTCGGGGCAGGTAAAGCCAGGAAAGTAAATTTCAGGTTAAGATCAGGTCAGGAGAGGTAAGGACAAGTTAGCTTCGGGTAAGGTCAGGTCAGGTCCGGTCTCGTCAAGGTAAGGTCAGGTCACTGTAAGTTAAGGTAAGGAAGGGTAAGGTCGGGTCAGGGTAAGTTAAGGTGACATCAGGGAAAGTGAAGTTCAGGTCAGGGCAAGTTAAGGTCAAGTCCTCTTAAGTTAAGGGTAAGTTAAGGATAAGTTAAGGGTATGGGAGGGTATGGGAAAGGAAGGGGAAGGGAAGGTCTGTACCTTAAACATACATTACCCTAAATTACCTTACCCTTACCTGAACTTAACCTGACCTGACCTGAACTTAGCCTGACCTGACCTTACCCTGAAATTACCTTACCTTAACTAACCTTAAGTTATCTTATCTTAGCCTACCTTACCGTACCCTTACCTTACACTTATCTTACCCTTATCTTACCTTAGCTTAAATTACCTTACATTACCTTACCTAAACTTACCTTATGTTAACTTACCCTACCTGACCTTATCTTACCTTACATCACCTTACCCTATCTTACCTTACATTACCTTACCCATACCAGACCTTACCCTGATCTGACGTCACCTTGACCTGACCTGTCCTGACCAGACCTGATCTTAATTTCCCATAAACTTAAATTGCCTGACCTTACCTTACCTGTCCTGACGTTACCATAGATCACCTTACCTTACCCTAATGTATATTACCTTACCTTAACCTCCCTTACATTACCTTGCCTTGCCGTGCCTTGTCTTACTTTGCCTTGCCTTACCTTACACTAACTATCCTTACTATACCTTACCTTAGCTTACCTTACCTTACCTTTCGTTACCTTGCCTTACCTTGCCCCGCCTTGCCCCGTTTTGCCTTGCCTTGCCCTGCCTCACCTTGCCTTGCCCCGCCTCACCTTGCCTTGCCCTGCCATGCCCCGCCTTACCTTGCCTTGCCCCGCCTTGCCTTCCCGCGACTTGCCTTGCCTTCCCCCGCCTTGCCTCACCTTGCCTTCCCACGACTTGCCTTGCCTCGCCTTCCCCCGCCTTGCCTCGCCTTGCATTGCCCCGCCTTGCCCACCTTGACCTGCCTTGACTTGCCCCGAATTGCCTTGCCCCGACTCACCCCGCCTTGCCTTGCCCCGACATGTCCTGCATTGCCCCGTCTTCCCCGCCCCACCTTTCCCCACCTCGCCTCGCCCCACGCCTCCTTGCCCCGCCTGGCCTTGCCCCATCTTGCCTTGCCTTGCACAGCATTGCCTTTCCCCAACTTGCCCCGCCTTGCCCCGCCTCGCCCCACATTGCCTTGCCTTGCCTTGCCCCGCCTCACCTCGCCTTGACCCTCCTTGCCTTGCATTGCCTCACCTTGCCCTGCCTTGCACCGCCGTGCCCCGCCTTACCTTGCCCCTTACATTACAAATTACAATGATGTCTCAATTGACACAGAAGACACAGATATTATATATGACAACGATATCACAAAATACACAGACGACACAGATGACAGGTGACACAAACGACAGAGACATTATAAATGACAAAGATGTCACAATAGACACAGACGACACAGACTACAGTGCGTATTCTGACAACACAGACATTATAAATGATAATGATGTCACAATATACACAGAAGACACAGACATTATAAATGATAAGGATATCAAATTAGACACAGATGACACAGATAACACAGACATTATAAATGACAATGATTTCAATTTAGACACAGATGACACAGATGACACAGACGACACAGCCATTATAAACGAAAAGGATGTCACAATACACACAGCCGACACAGACAATATAAATGACAATGATGTCAAAATTGACAAAGACGACACAGACATGACAAATGACAATGATTTCACAACAGACAGAGACGACACACATATTTTAAATATCAATAATGTCACAATAGACACAGACGACACAGACATTATAAATGACCATGATGCAAAAATAGACAGAGACGACACAGAAGACACAGAAACTATAAATGACAATGATGTCACAATAGACACAGATGACAAAGATATTATAAATAACAATGAATTCACAATAGACACAGACGACACAGACATTATAAATTACAATGCTGTCACAATAGACACAGAAGACAGACATTATTAATGACGATGATGTCACAGTAGACATAGACGACAAAGACATCATAATTGAAAATTATATATAATAGACACAGGTGATACAGACTTTATAAATTAAAACTATGTCACAATAGACACAGATGACACAGACGACACAGACATTATGAACGAAAACGATGCCACAATAGACAGAGACGAAACAGATGACACAGAAATAATAAATGACAATTATATCACCATCAACACAGCTGACACAGACGACAAAGACATTATAAATGACAATGATGTCACAATAGACACAGATGACACAGATGGCACTAACCACACAGACATTGTAAATAACAATGATGTGAAAATTTACACAGATGACACAGACTTTATAAATTAAAATGATGAAACAATAGACACAGACGACACAGACTTTAAAAATGACAATGATGTCACAATAGACACAGACGACCCAGACATAATACATGACCATGATGTCACAATAGACCCAGATGACAAAGACGAGACAGACATTAAAATGACAATGATGTCACAACAGACACAGACAACAGAGGCGACACAATCTTTATAATTGACAATGATGTCACAATAGACACAGACGACAGAGACAACACAGACCACACAGAAAACACAGACATTATAAATGAAAATGATGACACAATATACACAGACAACACAGATTACAGAGACATTATAAATGACAATGATGTCACATTACACAGGCTACAGAGACATTATAAATGACAATGATATCACAATAGACACAAACGACAAAGATGATACAGACGACACAGACATTATACACGAAAATGATGTCAAAATAGACACAGACGACAGACGACACAGAAGACAGAGACATTACAAATGAAAATGATATCACAATACACACAGTTGACACAGACGTAACATAAGACAAAGACGTTATAAATGAACATGATGTCAAAATTAAGACAGATGACACAGACGACACAGTCATTATAAATAAAAATGATGTCACCATAGACACAGACGACTCAGACGACATAGAAGACACAGACTTGAGAGACAACACAGACAGCAAAGACATTATAAATGACAATGAAGACACAATAGAAACAGAAGAAATAGAAATTATAAATGACATGATGTCACAATAGACACATGCGACACAGACATTGTAAATTACAAAGATGTCACAATAGACAAAGACAACAAAGACAACACAGACATTATAAATGACAAGGATGACAAAATAGACACATACGACACAGACGAAACAGACCTTATAAATGACAATGATCTCACAATAGACACAGATGACAGAGTCAACAAAGATGACACAGATATTATAAATGATAATGATGTCACAATAGACACAGCCGACACAGGCATTATAGATGACAATGATGACGCAATAAACACAGACAACACAGCCGACACAACCGACACAGATATTATTAATGACAATGATGTCACAATAGACACAGAGGACACTGACATTATTAATGACGACTACGTCACAATAGACACAGACGACACAGATGAAAAAGACTACATAGATAGCATAAACACCAATGCTGTCAGATTAGACACAGACGATACAGACTACACAGACAACTCAGAGGACACAGACATTATAAATGGCAATGATGTTAAAATATTCTCAGACGACACAGACAACACAGATATAAATGAAAATTGTTTCAAAATACACACAGATGACACAGACGACATAGACTTTATAAATGAAAATTATGACAGAATACACACAGACAACACAGACATTATAAATGACAATGACACCACAATAGACACAGACGACACAGACATTATAAATGACAATAATATCACAATAGACACAGATGACACAGAGGACACAGAAAACACAGACATTATAAATGACAATGATGTCACAATAGACAAAGGCAACACAGATGACAGAGACGACGCAGAGGACACAGACAACAGACACATTATAAATGACTATTATCTCACAAGATATACAAAATACACAGACATTATAAATAACAATGATGTTACAACAGATATTGATGACACAGACGTGACAGATGACACAGAAAGAAGACGAAAAATATGACAGAGATGACACAGATATTAAAAATGACAATGATGTCACAATAGACACAGACGACACAAACGACACATACAATATAAGTAACAGCGATGTCACAATAGAAACAGATGACACAGACGAAACTGACCACGCAGTCGACAGACATTATAAAGGACAAAGATGTCAAAATAGACACAGACGACACAGTCAACACAGACAATATAAACGAAAATGATGTCACAATAGACGCAAACGACACAGACATAAATGACAATGATGTCACAACAGACGCAGACGACACAGACGGCACAGACATTATAAATGACAACGATGTTACAATATACAAAGACAAAGAGACTACACAGACGACACAGACATAATAAAAAAAATATGCCACAATAGACACAGACGACACATATATTACAGAAGACAATGATGTCACATTAAACACAGACGACACAGATTACAAAGACAACACAGATTATAAATGACAATGATGTCACAGTAGACGCAGACACCACAGACGCCACAAACGACACAGACATTATAAATGACAATGATGTCACAATAGACAAAGCCAAATCAGACTACACAGACGACACAGACATTATAAAGGAAAATGATGTCACAATAGACACAGATGAAAAAGATGACAGATGATAGAAATGACAACGGTGTCACAATAGACACAGACAACACAAACGACAGATATTATAAATGAAAATGATGTCAAAATAGACACATACAACACAGACCTTATAAATAACAATGATATCACAATAGACACAGATGACGCAGATGACACAGACTTTATAAATGACAATGATGTCACAATAGACACAGATGACACAGAAGACAGACATTATAAATGACAATGATGTTACAATAGAAAAGACGACACAGATGACAAGACACTATAAATGACAACGATGTCACAAATTACACAGATGACACAGAATACACAGATATTATAGATGATAATGATGTCACAATAGACCCAGACGACAAAGACGACACAGACTACACAGACATTATAAATGACAATGCCGTCACAATAGACACAGAATGTACAGTGACATAATATATGACAATCATATCACAATAGACAAAGACGACACAGACGACAAAGACATTATAAATGACAATAATGTCACAATAGACCCAGACAAAACAGACAAGACAGACATAATAAATGGCAATCATATAACAATAAACAGAGACGACAAAGAGGAAACAGACATTATAAATGAAAATGATGTAAAAATACACAGACGACAGACCACACAGACTTTACAAATGACTATGCTGTCACAATAGACACAGACGACAGAGATATTATAAATGCCGATTATGTCACATTAGACATAGTCGACACAGACGAAACAGACGACACAGATGACACAGACATTATAAATGAACATGATGTCACAATAAACACAGACGACACAGACAACAAAGACATTATAAATGACAATGATATCACAATAGACACAGACGACACAACAACACAGACGACACAGATACTATTAATGAAAATGATGTCACAATACACACAGATGACACAGACGACAAATACATTATAATTGAGATTGATGTCACAATAGACACAGACGACACAGTCGACACAGGCATTTTAAATTAAAAAGATGTCACAATAGGCACAGACAACTAAGACGAAAAATATGACAGAGATGACACAGATATTAAAAATGACAATGATGTCACAATAGACACAGACAAGTGACAACAAAGAAGTTCAAAGATGACACAGACAAAAAATGACAATTATATTAAATAGACACAGACATTATAAATGACAATGTTGTCACAATACACACAGACGACCCAGATGAAACAGACATTATAAATGACAATGATGTCACAATAGACACAGACGACACAGACATTATAAATGACAATAATGTCACCATGTACACAGACAACACAGTTGACACAGAAATTATATATTTCAATGATGTCAAAATAGACAAAGATGACACAGACGACAGAGACATTATAAATGACAATGATGTCACAATAGACACAGAGGAAACAGATAACACAGACATTATAAATTACAATGATGTCACAATAGACACAGAAGACACAGACATTATAAAACACAATGATTTCACAATAGACCTAGACGACACACACGACAACGAGATTATAAATGACATTGATGTCAAAATATACACACACGACACAGACATTATAAATGACAATGATGTCACAGTAGACACAGACGACAGACGACACAGATGACAGAGACGACACAGACATGATAATTAACAGTGGTACCACAATAGACAGAGACAACACATGACACAGACGACACAGACGACAGATATCAGAGACGAAACAGACTACACAGACGACACAGGCGAAACAAACGGCACAAATATATTAAATGAAAATTATGTCCAGTAGACACAGAAGACATAGACGAAACATACGACATAGACGTTATAAATGAAAATGATGTCATAATAGACATAGACGACAAAGGCGACACAGACATTATAAATGACAATGATGTTCACAAAAGACACAAATGACACAGAGGACAAAGAGGATACAGACGACACAGACATTATAAATGACAATGATATCACAATAGACACAGATGAGACAGACGACACATATATTGTAAATGAAAATGATATCACAATAGACACAGACGACACAGACATTGTAAATGACAATGATGTCACAATAGAAACCGACGACACAGATGACACAGACATTATAAATGTCAATGAAATAAAAACAGACACAGATGACACAGAAAACACATACATAATTAATGAAAATTATTTCGCAAAAGACACAGACTACTCAGACTACACTAACATTATAAATGAAAATTATGTCACAAAATACAAAGGCGACACAGACGACACAGACATTATAAATGACAGTGAAGTCAAAATAGACACAGATGACAGAGAAGACACAGACATTTTAAATGACAATGATGTCACAATAGACATAATCGACACAGATGAAACAGACGACAGAGAAGACACAGACATTATAAATGAACATGATATCACAATAGACACAGACTCAGACAACAAAGACATTATAAATCACAATGATGTCACAATAGACACAGATGACAAAACAACACAGATGACAGATATTATTAATGAAAATAATGTCACAACAGACACAGATGACACAGACATTATATTTGACAATGATGTCACAATAGACACAGATGACACAGTGGACACAGGCTTTATAAATGAAAATGTTGTAACAATAGGCACAGACGACTAAGACGACAGAGTCGACACAGATATTAAAAATGACAATGATGTCACCATAGACACAGACGACAGAGACAACACAGTAGTTCAAAGATGACACAGACAACACAGACATAAAAAATGACAATGATACCAAAACAGACACAGACGACACAGCCATTATAAATGACAACGATGTCATAATAGACTCAGACGACACAGACATTATAAATGACAATAATATCACAATAGACAAAGACGACTCAGCCGACACCGATATTTTATGACAATGTTCTCGCAATAGACACAGATGAAACAGACGACACAAACTTTATACATGAAAATGACGTCACAATAGACACAGACGACACAGAAATGATAAATTACAATGACGACACAATAGACACAGATGACTCAGCAGACACAGATATTATAAATGACAATGATGTCACAATAGACACAGACGACAGATATTATAAATGAAAATTATTTCACAATAGACACAGACAACAGAGACGACACAGATATTAAAAATGGCAATTATGTCACAATAGACAGACGACACACTACAAAGGCGATACAGACTTCATAAACGATAATGATGTCACAATAGATACGTAATACATAGCCATTTTGAATGACAATGATGTCACAAAAGTCACAGACAACACAGATGACACAGACGACACAGACATTAAAAATGAGACTGATTTCACAAGACACACAGAGGACATGGACATTAAAAATGACAATGATGTCACAGAGACATTATAGATAACAATTATTTCACAATAGACACAGACGACACAGATTTTATATATGAAAATGATATCAAAATATACAAAGATGGCACACACGACAGACATTATAAGCGACAATAATATCACAATAGACACAGACGACAGACAACACAGACAGTATAAATGACAATGGTGTCACAATATGAACAGATGACAGAGACAACACAGAAGACAGACATTATAAACGAAAGAAAAGTCACAGTAGACACAGACGACAGAAAAGACACAAATGTAACAGACATTATAATTGAAAATGATGTCACAATAGACATAGATTACACAGACATTATAAATTACAACGATGTCACAATAAACACAGATGACAGACGACACAGACATTACAAATGACAATGATGTCAAAGTAGACACAGACGACGCAGACAACAAAAACGACACAGAAATTAAAAGTTAAAATGAAGTCACAATAGACAGATGACACAGACAGTATAAATGACAATGGTGTCACAATATAAACAGATGACAGAGACGACACAGACATTATAAACGACAATAAAGTCAGAGTAGACACAGATGACAGAAAAGGCACAAACGACACAGACATTAAAATTGAAAACGGTGTCAAGATAAACACAGACAACACAGATATTATAAAAAACAACGATGTCAAAATAGACAAAGACGACACAAACATTGTAAATGACAATGATGACACAATACACAGAGACGACACAGACGACAAAGACATTATAAATGACGATGATGTCATAGTAGACACAGACGACACAGACAACACAAACGACAGATATTATAAATGAAAACGATGTCAAAATAGACACAGACGACACAGACGTTATAAATGACAATGACGTCAAACTAGACACAGACAACACAGATGACACAGATATTATAAATGAAAAAGATATCACAATAGACACAGATGACAGACGATGCAGACATTATAAATGACAATGATATCAAAATAGACACAGATGACACAGACATTATAAATTACAATAATATGACAACAGACACAGACGACAGAAAAAATTTAAAAAAATTATGTCACAATAGACACAGACGACAATGGTGACACAGACGACACAGGTATTAAAAACGATAATGATGACAAAATAGACACAGACGACACAGACATTATGTATGACAACGATATCAAAAGAGATAAAGACGACACACACAACACAGACATTATAAATGACAATAATATCGCGATAGACAAAGATGACACAGACAACACAGACAGTATAAATGACAACGATGTCACAATATAAACAGACGACAGAGACGACACATGCAACACAGACATTATAAATGACAATGAATTAGCAGTAGATACAGACAACAGAAAAGACACAAAAGACACAGACATTATAATTCAAAATGATGTCAAAATAGACACAGACAACAAAGACATTATAAATAACAATGGTGTCACAATAGACACAGACGACACAGACATTATAAATGCCAATGATGTCATAATACACACAGACATTACAAATGACAATGATGTCACTATAGACACAGAAAACACAAATGACACAGACATTATCAATGAAAAAGATGTCACAATAGACACAGATGACACAGATATTATACATGAAAATGATGTCACTATAGACAAAGACGACAAAGACATTATAAATGACAATAATATCACAATAGACACAGATGATACAGACATTATAAATTACAATGATGTGACAATAGACACAGACAACACAAACGACAGACATTATAAATAAAGATGATAACAAAATAGACAGAGACGACACAGAAGACAGATATTATAATTGAAATTGATGTCAGAATAGACACAGAAAGCACAGGCATTATATATGACAATGATATCACAATAGACACAGACGACACAGACATTATAAATGAAAACGTCATGATAGACACAGACGACAAAGACGACACAGTCGACAGAGATGACACAGACATTAAAAATGACAATTATGCCAAAATAGACACAGACATTATAAATGCCAACGATGTCACAATAGACACGGATTACACAGAAGACACAGACATTATAAATGCCAATGATGTCACAATAGAATCGGACTCCAGAGACGACTGAGACAAAATAGACGACACAGACATTGTAAATGACAATGATGTCGCAATAGACAAAGACGACAAAAACAAAAGAGATGACACAGACATTACAAATAACAATGATGCCACAACAGACACAAATGACTCAGAAGGCACAGACATTTTAAATGACAATGATGTCACAATAGACACAGATGAAACAGACGACATAGACGACACAGACAAAACAAACATTATAAATGAAAATGATGTCTTAATAGACACAGACGATAGAGACGACAGACTACAAATTCATTATAAATTAAAATGTTGTCACGATTGAAACAGAAGGCACAGAGGACACAGATGACACAGACATTATAAATGACAAAGATGTCACAACAGACACTAACGACACAGACATTATAAAACACAATGACGTCACATTAGACAAAGACGAATGAGATGACACAGATGACGCAGTCAATATAAAGGACGATGATGTAACTAAAGACAGAGACGACACTGACATTATAAATCACAATGCTTTCACAATAGACACAGACTACACAGACAACACAGTATAAATGACAATGGTGTCACAATATAAACAGACGACAGAGACGACACAGACATTATAAACGACAATAAAGTCACAGTAGACAGACGACAGAAAAGGCACAAACGACACAGACATTATAATTGAAAATGACGTCACAATAGACACAGACATTATAAATAACAACGATGTCAAAATAGACACAGACGACACAGACATTAAAAATGACAATGATGTCACAATACACAGAGACGACACAGACAACAAAGACACTATAAATGACAATGATGTCACAGTACACACAGACGACACAGACAAAACAAACGACACAGATATAATTGAAATTGATGTCAAAATAGACACAGATGACACAGACATTATAAAATACAATGATGTCAGAATAGACACAGACGACACAGATGGCAGATATTATAAATGAATATGATGTCACAATAGACACAGACGATACAGACATTATAAATTACAACGATATCAAAATAGACACAGAAGACACAGACATAAATGACAACGATGTGGCAATAGACACAGATGACACAGATAACACATAAATAACGATGATGTCACAATAGACAGAGATGACACAGAAGACAGAGATATTATAAATGAAAACGATGTCAGAATAGACAAAGAAGACAGACTTTATGATGTGATGGTAGACACAGACGACTGAGACAACATAAAAGACAATCAACAGAGACATTATAATTGAAAATTATGTCACAATAGACACAGAATACACAGACATTATAAATGACAATGATGTCAAAATAGACATAGACAACACAGACATATATGACAACTTTGTCATAATAGACACAGACGACAGAGACATTTTAAATGACAGTGATGTCACTATAGAAATAGATGACACGGACGACAGACATTAGATACGAAAAAGATGCCACAATACACGGAGACGACACAGACATTATAAATGACAATGATGTCACAATAGACAAAAGCGACACAGACAATATAAATAACACAGACGACACAGACATTATAAACGACTATTTTGTCACTATTAACACAGACAACACAGACGACACACACGACAGACATTATAAATGACAATGATGTCATAATAGACAGAGACGACACAGATGACACTGACATTATAAATGAGAATGATGTTACAATAGACACAGATGACAAATGCAACCAGACTTTATAAATGATAACGATGTCAAAATAGAAAATGACAACACAGAAAACACAGACATTATAAATGACAATGAAGTCACAATAGCCACCGACGACACAGACAGTATAAATGGCTATAATGTGGCAATACACACAGAAGACACATATGACACAGACTTAAAAAGGACAATGATATCACAATAGACAAAGACGACAGAGATGACACAAACAACACAGACATTACAAAAGACAATGATGTCGCAATAGACACTGAAGATAAAGATGACAGAGATGACAAAGTCTTTATAAATGAAAATGATATCACAACAGACACAAATGACACAGACAACAAAGATGACACAGGTTTTAAAAGTGATAATGATGCCAAAATATACACAGACATTATATATGATAATCATGTCACAAGAGAGTCGACACAGATAATATAAATGACAATGATGTCACAATAGACAGAGACGACACAGAAGACACAGACAACACAGACATAATAAATGAAAATGATGTCACAATTGACACAGACGAAACAGACATTATGAATGACAATGATTTCAAAATAGACAAAGACTACACAGACGACACCAACGATACAGACATTATAAATGACAATGGTGTCACAATAAACACAGACGACACAGACATTATAAATGACAGTGATGTCACAATAGACACAGACGACAGACGTTATAAATTACTATGATGTCAAAATAGACACAGTTGACACAGATGACACAGGCATTATGTATGACAAAGATATCAAAATAGATACAGACGACACAGACATTATAAATGACAATGATGTCACGATAGACACCGACGACAGAGACGACACAGACGACAGAGATGACACAGACATAAAAAATAACAATTATGTCACAACAGCCACAGACGACACAGACATTATAAATGACAATGATGTCACAATAGACACCGACGACAGAGACATTATAAACAACAATTATTTCACAATAGGCACAGATGATAGAGACATTATAAATGACAGTGATGTGACAATAGACACATATGACACAGACATTATAAATGACAATGATGTCACAATAGACAAATACGACAAAAACGACACAGACGACAGATATTATAAATGAAAATGATGGCACAATAGACACAGATGAAACAGACGACACAGACGAAACAGACTTTATAAATGACAATGATGTCACTATAGACACAGACGACATAAAAGACACAAACTACAGAGACATTATAATTGAAAATTTTGTCACAATAGACACAGACATTGTAAATGAAAATTATGTCACAGTAGACACAGACGAAACATACGACAGATATTTTTAATGTCAATTAAATCAAAATAGACACCGACAACTCAAACGACAGAGACATAATAAATGACAATTATTTCAAAATAGACACAGACACCAGAGACAAAACAGATGACTCAGACAACACAGACTTTTTAAATGACAACGATGTAACAATAAACACAGAAAATATGACACAAACAACACAGACGAAAAAGACGACATAGACATTAATGACAAGGATGCCAGAATATACACAGATGACAGAGACGGCAAAAACATTATAATTGACAGTTTGTAACAATAGACACAGACGATACAGACGACGGTGAAATTTTTAACGACAATGATGTCACATTAGACAGACAACACAGAAGACACAGACATTATAAGTGACATGGATCTCAAAATAGACAAAGAATTCACAGAGGACACAGACTTTATAAATGACATGGATTTAAAAATAGACACAGACGCCTCAGACGACACAGAGAACACAGACAACACAGATGACTCAGACGACACAGACGTCATAAATGAAAATGATGTCACAATACACACAGACGACAAAGCCATTACAAATGAAAATGATGTCACAATAGTCACAGAAGGCAGACGATTCAGACGACACAGACATGAATGACAATTATGTCACCATAGACTCAGACAACACAGAGGACACAGATATTATGTGTTACAATGAGGTCACAATAGACACAGACATTAT
Source organism: Phaenicophaeus curvirostris (assembly GCF_032191515.1). Taxonomy (NCBI): domain Eukaryota; kingdom Metazoa; phylum Chordata; class Aves; order Cuculiformes; family Cuculidae; genus Phaenicophaeus; species Phaenicophaeus curvirostris. The sequence goes on along the minus strand of NW_027206961.1, from coordinate 18,364 downwards.
TAATGACAACAATGTCACCACAGACAGAGACGAGACAGACGACAAAGACATTATAAATGAAAATGATGTCACAATGGACACAGACGAAACATGCATTATAAAAAACAAGGATGTCACCAAAGACATAGATGACACAGACGACACAGACATTACAAATGACAATGCTGTCACAAGAGACACAGACGACACAGTCGACAAAGACATAAATGACAATGATATCACAATAGACACAGACGATACAGACATTATAAATGATAATGATATCACAATAGACACACATGACACAGACGTCACAGACATTATAAATGACAATGATGTCAAAATAGACACAGACGACACAGATGATACAGACATTATTAATGACAATGATGTCAAAATAGAAACAGACGACACAGAAGAAACAGACAGTAAAAATGAAAATTATTTCACAATAGACACAGACGACACAGATATTGTAAATGAAAGAGATATTAAAATAGACAAAGAGGACACTCGACACAGACATTATAAATAAGAATGATACCACAATAGACACAGACATTATAAATGACAATGATGACACAGTAGACAGACAACACAAACAACATAAAAGACACAATCGACAGAGACATTATAATTGAAAATTGCGTCATAATAGGCACAGACAACACAGATATTATATAAAAAAGTTAAGTCACAATAGACAGACGACAGAGACATTTTAAATGACAGTGATGTCTGTATAGAAATAGATGACACAGACGACACAGACCTTATATACATAATTTATGCCACAACACACAAAGAAAACACAGACATTATAAATCACAATGATTTTACAATAGACAAAGGCAGCACAGAATTATAAATGACACAGACAACAAAGACATTATAAATGACAGTGATGTCAAAATAGACATAGACGACACAGATGACACAGACATTATAATTGAGAATGATGGCACAATAGACACAGACGACACACGAGACTCAGACATTATAAATTAAAATCATGTCAAAATAGAAAATGACGACACAGACTTTATAAATGACAATATGGCACAATAGACACCGACGACACAGACAGTATAAATGGCAATTATGTGACAATACACACATAAGACACATATGACACAGACATTAAAAAGACAAAGATATCACAATAGACACAGACGACAGAGACGACAGCGACTACAAAGTCATTATAAATGAAAATTATGTCACAATAGACAGAGACGACACAGGCGACACAGACGACATAAATGACAATGATGTCACAAGAGACACAGATGTCATAGATGACACAGACGACAAATCCACTGTAAATGAAAATGTCACAATAGACATAGATGACACTGACCACACAGACGTTATATATGACAATGATGTCACAACAGACACAGACAACACAGACATTATAAAGAACAAAGATGTCACAATAGACAGAGATCACATAGATTACACAGACATTATAAATGACAATGATGCCACAATAGACACAAATGACACAGACATTAAAAATGACAATGATGACACAATAGACAACGACGAGAGAGACAAGGGAGACGACACACACATGGTTAATAACAAAGATATCACAATAGGGAAAGACGACACAAACCACACAGACGACAAAGACATTATATAAGACAATGATATCACAATAGACACAAACGACTCAGACATTATATTTGAAAACGATGTCACAAAAGACACAGAAGACACAGACATTATAAATGACAATGATATAACAGTAGACACAGAAGACAGACGACAAAAACGACACAGATATTTCTAATGAGTATTAAATCAAAATAGACACCGACAACACAAACAACACAGACATCATACATGACAATTATTTCAAAAAAGACAAAGACGACACACACAACACATATATTATAAATGACAATGATACCACAATAGACACAGAGGCCACAGACGACACAGACATTATAAATGAAAATGATGTCACAATAGACACAGAAGACACAGACATTATAAATGACAATGATGTCACAAAAGACACAGATGACACAGACAACACAGACATTTTAAATGACAATGATGTCACAACATACACGACACAGACATAAATTACAATGATGTTACATTTGATAAAGACGAAAGACGACAAAGACAACAGTCATTATAAATGAAAATGTTGTTAAAATAGAGAAGATACAGACATTATAAATTACAATGACGTCACAACAGACGCAGACGACAGAAGATACAGATAGATGACAATTATTTCACAATAGACACAGACGACACAGACATTATATATGAAGAGCATATATTAGAAGAACAACAAAGCTGGTGAAGGGGCTGGAGAACAGGCCTTATGAGGAGCGGCTAAGAGAGCTGGGGTTGTTTAGCCTGGAGAAGAGGAGGCTGAGGGGTGACCTCATTGCTCTCTACAACTACCTGAAAGGAGGTTGTAGAGAGGAAGGTGCTGGCCTCTTCTTCCAAGTGACAGGGGACAGGACAAGAGGGAATGGCCTCAAGCTCCGCCAGGGGAGATTTAGGCTGGACATTAGGAAAAAATTTTTTACAGAAAAGGTCATTGGGCGCTGGAACAGGCTGCCCAGGGAGGTGGTTGAGTCACCTTCCCTGGAGATGTTTAAGGCACGGGTGGACGAGGTGCTAAGGGGCATGGTCTAGTGTTTGATAGGAACAGTTGGATGATCCGGTGGGTCTCTTCCAACCTGGTTATTCTGTGATTCTGTGAAAATTATATCAAAATAGACAAAAACGACACACACGATAAAGACATTATAAATGACAATAATACCACAATAGACACAGACAACACAGATGACAAAGACATTATAAATGAAAATGATGTCACTATAGACACAGACGTCAGAGACAACACAGCGACACAGACATTATATATTACAATAAAGACACAGAAGACACAGACGAATCAGACGACAGAAAATACACATACGACACAGACATTATAAAGGTAAATGATATCATAATATACACCCATGACAGAGATGACACAGACATTATAAATTACAATGATACCACAATATTCACAGACGACTTAGATGACACAGACATTATAAACGATAATGATGTCAGAATAGACACAGACGACACAAACATCATAAATTACAATGATGTCACAATATTCACAGACGACACATACATTATAAATGTCAATGGTGTCAGAGTAGACACAGACATTATAAATGACAATGATGTCACAATGGACACAGACAATTCAGATGACAGAGATGACACAGACTACACAGATGACAAAGTCATTACAAGTGAAAATGATGTCGCAATATACAAAGCCAACACAGACAACACAGACCACACAGATATTATAAATGACAATGATACCAAAATCAACACAGACCAAACAGACGACACAGACATTATAAATGTCAATGATGTAACAAAACACACAGACAACACAGACATTATAAATTACAATGATGTCACAATAGACACAGACATTATAAATTACAATGTATTCACAATAGACATAGAAGAAACAGACATTAAAAACTATAATGATGTTACAGTAGACATGGACTACACAGAAAAAAAACCGACAGGCATTATAAATGACAGTGATGTCACAGTCGACACACACAACACCAACGACACAGAGGAAAAAGACATTATAAATGACAATGATGTTATAATAGAAACAGATGACACAGATGACAGACGACAAAGACATTAAAAATAAAAATGATGTCACAAAACACATCGAAGAAATAGACATTATAAATAAAAATGAATTAAAAATACACAAAGACAACAGCGATGACAGACATTATAAATGCAAACAATATCACAATAGACACAGAAGACAGAGATGACATAGACGACACAGAAAACAAAGATATTATAAATGACAATGATGTCATAATAAAAACAGATGACAGACATTATAAATGACAATGATGCCACAATATACAAAGATGACAGACGACACAGACATTATAAATGAAAACAATGTCACATTAAACACAGATGACACAGACGACAGACATTATAAATGAAAACAATGTCACATTAAACACAGATGACACAGACGACAGACATTATAAATGACAATGATGTCACAATAAACACAGACGACAGAGATGACACAAACGGCACAAACGACACACACAATATAAATGACAATGATGTCACAATAGACACAGACATCACAGACATTATAAATGAAAAAGAAGTCACAATAGACACAGACGACAGACAACACAGGCATTACAAATGACAACTGTGTAAGAATACACACTGACGATACAGACGAAACAGAGGACACAGTCATTTTTAATGACAACGTTGACACAATAGACACAGACTACACAAACATAAAATGAAGTCACAACAGACGCAGAAGACACAGAAGACACAGACATTATAAATCACAATGGTGTCACAATAGACAGAGACGACAGAAGAAACAGACATTATAAACTACAATGATGACACAATAGACAGACTACACAGACGACACAGACATTATAAGTGACAGTGATGTCAAAATAGACAAAGATGACACAGACGACACAGACTTTATAAATTAAAATGATGCCACAATAGACACAGACGACACAGACATAAATGTACATGTCTATTGTGACATCATTGTCAACACACGACACAGACTATAAACTACAATGATGTCACAGTAGACAGACTGGACAGACGACAGATATTATAAATAACAATAATATCACAATAGCCACAGACGACACTGACGACAAAAATATTATAAATGACAATGATGTCACAATAGACACAGGCGACACAGATTTTATAAATGACAATTATGTCTCAATAGACAGAGACAACACAGCCATTATAAATGACAAAGATGTCACAATATTCACAGATGACAGAGGCACTATAAATGACAGTGCTGTCACATTAGACATAGACGACAGATTTTATAAATGACAATTATGTCTCAATAGACACAGACTAGACAGACGACACAGACGAAAGACATTATAAATGACAATGATGTCGCAATCGGCACAGATGACACAGATGACAGATATTATAAAAACAATAATGTCACAATAGACACAGACGATGCAGACATGATAAATGAAAATGATGTCACAACATTCACAGACGACACAGAACTTAAAAATGAAAATGATGTCACAATAAACTCAGACGACACAGATAATATAAATTACAAAGATGTAACAATAGACACAGGAGTCACAATAGACACAGTTCTCACAGATATTATAAATTACAATGATGTAACAATAGGCACAGGAAGCACAGACGACACATACGACAAAGACAATAAAGACTTTATAAATGACAACGATGTCACAATAGACACAGACGACACAGACATTATAAATTACAATGATGTCACAATATTCTCAGATTACATATACGACATATACGACGATACAGAGATTATAAAAAACAATGATGTCAAAATAGACAAAGATGACACAGACGACACAAACTTTATAAATGACAATGATGTCACAATAGACACAGACATTATAAATGACAAATATATCAAAATAGACAAAGAAAACACAGAATACACAGACATTATAAACGAAATGATGTCAAAATATACACAGAAGACACAGACATTATACATGACAATGATGTCACAATAGACACAGACGACAGACATTTTAAATAACAATGATATCACAAAAGACACAGAAAACAGAGACATTATATATGACAATGATATCACAATAGACACTGACGACACAGACAACATAAATGACAAAGATATCACAATAGACACAGACAACACAGACATTATAAATGACAAAAATGTCAAAACATAGACAGACGACACAGACATTATAAAAAAATGATATCTAAATATACACAGATGACAGAGACATTATAAATGACAAGGATGTCACAATAGACAAAGAAGACACAGACGACAGAGATGACACAGACTTAGTAAATGAATACTATGTCACAATAGAAACAGACGACACAGACATTAAAAACTGCTATGGAGTCACATTAGAAACAGATGACACAGACGACAGACTACACAGAAGACACAGACATTATAAATGACAATGATGTCACAATAGACACAGACGACACAGACATTGTAAATCAAAATTATAACAAAATAGAAACAAATGACACAGACACTATAAATTAAAACGATATCACAATAGAAACAGATGACACAGACTACACTGACATTATAAATGACAGTGATTTCAATATAGACAAAGATGACACCAACTACACAGACATTAAAAATGACAATAATGTCACATTACACACAGATGACAGACATAATAAATGAAATTGATGTCAAAATAGACACAGATGACACAGACATTATAAATGAAAATGATGTCAAAATAGACACAGAGGACAGAGACATTTTAAATGACAATGATTTCAGAATAGACACAGACGACAGAACGTAGAAATGACAGTGATGTCACAACAAAGACGACACAGATATTATAAAGGGCAATGACGTCACAATAGACACTGAAAACACAGATGACATATTATAAATAAAAATGATGTCACAATAGACACAAACACCAGAGACGACACAGGTGAAATGAAAGACACAGGTATTAAAAGTGATAATGATGCCACAATAGACACAGACGACACAGACATTATACATGACAACGATGACACAATAGAAACAGACGACACAGACATTATAAATGACAATGATGTCACAAGAGACACAGATGAAACATACGACACCAACGACACAGACATTATTAACGACAAGGGTGTCACAATAGACAAAGACGACACAGACAATATATTTTACAATGAGGTCACATTAGACACAGACGACACAGACAACATAGATGACACAGATGGCACAGATATTATTAATAAAAATGATGTCACAATATACACAAACAACACAGACGACATCGATGACACTGACAATATAAATGACAATGACGTCACATGAGACACAGTAGACACAGACATTATAATTGAAAAAGATGTCACAATAGACAGACGACAGAGATGACACAGACTTTATGAACGACAGTGAGGTCGCTATAGACGCAGACAACACAGATTTTATGAACAACAGTGAGGTCGCTAGAGACGCAGATGACACAGACATTATGAACGACAGTGAGGTCGCTGTAGACACAGATGACACAAACTTTCTAAACATCAATGAAGTCACTATAGACAAAAACGAAACATACGACAACAACGACACAGACATTATTAGTGACAAGGGTGTCACAATAGACAAAGAGGACACAGACATTATATTTTACAATGATGTCACATTAGACACAGATGACATAGATGGCACAGATATTAATGAAAATGATGTCCCAATATACACAAACAACACCGACGACATTGACGACATCGATGACAGTGACATTATAAATGACAATGATGTCACATTAGACACAGTAGACACAGACATTGTAATTGACAAAGATGTCACAATAGACAGACGACAGAGACGACACAGACTTTATAAACGACAGTGAGGTTCCTATAGACGCAGACGACACAGACTTTCTAAACATCAATGAGGTCACTACAGACACAGGCGACACAGAATTTCTAAATGACAGTGAGGTCGCTAGAGACGCAGACGACACAGACTTTATGAATGACAGTGAGGTCGCTAGAGACGCAGACGACACAAACTTTATGAATGACAGTGAGGTCACTAGAGACGAAGGCGACACAGACTTTCTAAACCACAGCGAGGTCACTAGAGACACAGGCGACACAGACCTTCTGAACGACAGTGAGGTCGCTGTAGACACTGGCGACACAGACCTTCTGAACGACAGTGAGGTCGCTGTAGACACTGGCGACACAGACCTTCTGAACGACAGTGAGGTCGCTGTAGACACTGGCGGCACAGACCTTCTGAACGACAGTGAGGTCGCTGTAGACACTGGCGGCACAGACCTTATGAACGACAGTGAGGTCGCCGTAGACACAGGCGACACAGACCTTATGAACGACTTTGAGGTCACGGTAGACACAGGCGACACAGACGTTCTAAACGTCAATGAGGTCACTAGAGACAAGGACGACACAGACTTTCTAAATGACAGTGAGGTCGCTAGAGACACAGACGACACAGACTTTCTAAACCTCATTGAGGTCGCTATAGACACAGACTACACAGACTTTCTAAACCTCAATGAAGTCGCTATAGACACAGATGACCCAGACGACACAGACTTTCTAAAACTCATTGAGGTCGCTATAGACACAGACGACACAGACTTTCTAAACATCAATGAGGTCGCTATAGACAAGGACGACCCAGACTTTCTAAATGACAGTGAGGTCGCTAGAGACACAGATGACACAGACTTTCTAAACGACAATGAGGTCGCTATAGACACAGACTTTCTAAACGTCAAAGACGTCACTATAGACACAGATGACAGTTTTCTAAACGTCATTGAGGTCGCTATAGACACAGATGACACAGATTTTATAAATGACAGTGAGGTCTCTAGAGACACAGACCTTCTAAACATAAATGAGGTCACTATAGACAGAGGCGACACAGACTTTCTAAACGTCAATGAGGTCGCTATAGACACAGGCGACACAGACATTCTAAACCTCAATGAGGTCTCTATAGACAGAGACGACACAGACTTTCTAAACATCAATGAGGTCGCTATAGACACAGACGACACAGCACAGACTTTCTAAATGACAATGAGGTCGCTGTAGACACAGACGACATAGAATTTCTAAACCTCAATGAGGTCACTAAATGTAATGACGACACAGACAACACAGACTTTCTAAATGTAAATGAGGTCACTATAGACAATGACAACACAGACAATACAGACTTTCTAAACATCAATGAGGTCGGTGTAGACACAGGCGACACAGTCTTCCTAAACGTCAATGAGGTCGCTGTAGACACAGGCAATACAGACATTCTAAACATTAATGATGTCGCTGTAGACACAGGCGACACAGACTTTCTAAACAGCAATGAGGTCGCTGTAGATACAGGCGACACAGACTTTCTAAACCTCAATGAGGTCGCTGTGGACACAGGCGACACAGCCGACACAGATTTTCTAAACGTCAATGCGGTCGCTGTAGACACAGGCGACACAGACTTTCTAAACATCAATGAGGTCGCTGCGGACACAGACGACACAGAATTTCTAAACCTCAACAAGGTAGGTATAGACAGAGACGACACAGACTTCCTAAACCTCATTGAGGTCGCTATAGACACAGATGACACAGACGTTCTAAACGTCAATGAGGTCGCTATAGACAGAGACGACACAGACGTTCTAAACATCAATGAGGTCGCTATAGACAGAGACGACACAGAATTTCTAAACCTCATTGAGGTCGTTAAAGGCACAGACGACACAGATTTCTAAACCTCAATGAAGTCGCTATAGACACAGACACAGACTTTCTAAACCTCAATGAGTTCGCTATAGACACTGATGACACAGACTTTCTAAACGACAATGAGGTCGCTGTAGACACAGACGACACAGACTTTCTAAACCTCAATGAGGTCGCTATAGACACAGACGACACAGACTTTCTAAACCTCAATGAGGTCGCTATAGACAGAGATGACACAGACAACACAGACTTCCTAAACCTCATTGAGGTCGCTATAGACACAGACGACACAGACCTTCTGAACAACAGTGAGGTCGCTCTAGACACAGGCGACAAAGACCTTATGAACGACAGTGAGGTCGCTGTAGACACAGGCGACACAGACTGTCTAAACGTCAATGATGTCGCTATAGACACAGGCAACACAGGCTTTCTAAACGTCAGGGAGGTCTTTATAGACACAGGCGACACAGGCTTTCTAAACGTCAGGGAGGCCTTTATAGACACAGGCGACACAGGCTTTCTAAACCACAATGAGGTCACTATAGACACAGGCGACACAGGCTTCCTAAACCTCAATGAGGTCGCTATAGACACAGATGACACAGATTTTATAAACTACAGTGAGGTCGCTAGAGACACAGATTTTTTAAACGACAGTGAGGTCGCTAGAGACACAGGCTTTCTAAACGACAGTGAGGTCGCTAGAGACACAGGCTTTCTAAACGACAGTGAGGTCGCTAGAGACACAGGCTTTCTAAACGACAGTGAGGTCGCTAGAGACACAGGCTTTCCAAACATCAGGGAGGTCGCTGCGGACACAGGCGACACAGGCATTATAATGGACAATGATTTCACAACAGAGACAGATGACAGACACGAAAATGATGACACAGACATTATAAATGAGAATGATGTCACAATAGAAACAGACGACAGACAAAAATGACAACACAGATGACACTGACATTATAAATGACAATGATTTCACAATAGAGACAGACGACAGAAACATTAAAAATGACAATGATGTTCAAAATAGACACACACTATATATAATAATGACGTCACAATAGACACAGACGACACAGACATCATATATGACAACGATGCTCATTGCATCTTGAAAGACAAAAAATAAAACCCAAACAAAATTACTAGCTGGCGTTTGTAGGTAATGTAGGTACAAGTCATATCTAACTGTTGACTCGGCAGCCAACCCACCTGGCTATGGGAATCTACCCCCAGTTCAATTGTCACCCCTTGCTGCCAGACCCGATGCCTCTGCACCTGTAGAACTCAACATTCAATAACTTACCCCCAGACTCGATAGTAACTAAACAATTCCACACACTGTTTTGATTCAGGAATGCCAACCCTTCTTCACACAACAGCCAGGCAGAAAAAAAAAAGATAAAATCAAATCTTAACAACCATACACACCAGATTTATTGCCCCAAGAATTTAAACTGCTCTACCGACACTCCAACGTTATATCTGAGATGGCTTTGGTCATTCCCTCTGTGGCTGCATAACCGACCAAAAATGATTCTCCTCACCCCATGTATCTATGGCTACTTGCTCTGGAATGCACCGTATCACCTCGCCCTTCAAAGCCTAACTAGACGGGTATATGTAAAGATAGAATTTCACTGCTGTTCTTCTGCTAACTACCGATTCTTTAGCTCAGGCAGAGCAGCTCCAGCCAGATTCAAACGTGCACAGACTGACTCTGCACAGAAAAGCAATGACAGGATGCAGAAACAAAAAGGAAACTTGGTAAGAATGACTCTCAAAAGAGGGCTGGCATTGGGCAACAAGATGTAGGGAGCTGCAAGAAAGATTATGTCAGCCCTTGAAAAATGGAAGACTATGGCCCCTTTAAGAGCCACAGCCACAACTAGAAGGATGCAAGGGTGAGCCCTTCTTAAAGACCTCAAAACAGAGTATGTATGGAGGAAGTGCCAGAACAGGGATTTAAGAAAATGGAACAATAAGGGCTGAGGATGCTAATGTGTCCTGCGATGCCTACACAATAGGCAACTGACCAGAAATTTCCAAAATACAAGACCTATCTGTACATGAAGATCAGAAAGCAAGAAAAGCAGCGCCTGATCAGCACCTTACTAAGAACAGACATCCAAGAGTCTAGAGATGACACGTGGACCAAATGCAAAGATGACATCAAGACCTGCAGAAGATTTAAGACACAGCAGAGTCTACATAGTCTAAACAACAAGACAGATATAGGCTGGAACTGCCCTGCCTGGTACACGCTAGCTTGGGGCTGAAAATTAAACCCCTCTCCAAACGTGTAACAAGGTGCACTCTTCCTGCACAACCCTCTACCCTATGCTAAATCCCTTCCCTGCCATTCTCAACATTCTGCCCTCTTCCCGGACCAAAACCACAGCCCCCTTAACTTTCTGAGGACCGAGGGCCTGAAGATATCCTTGGCAGAAAAAACCCAAACTGCATCAACTAACTGGAAAAATCCTGCACTCTCACATTTTTCTGGACTATAATCTGCAAAAAAAAAACAAACCAAAAACATACAGAAAACACAGTTCCAAGTCATCACACTGCTCACTGCCAACATCTTGTACTACACCCACTGCAAAACATTGGATGTTGCAGTCATCATCACCTGGGGCACTTCAGGTAGACAGACGGAAAATTTACTATTGTGCTTCTGAGAAATCAGTCCCGTGCTCCATCTCTCTACTCCCCTGTTCACCTCAACTGCTCTTTGCATTCTAAAAGTGGACCACACAGCATCTACAAATCCAAAGGCCAATGCTCAATGGAGTTGCTGCGTACTACGGGGCTCTAACACACCTATTTGAACAACAACCTCCTCACCTCTCAGACCACACATCAGCAAGAAGCTTCACCCCCCTGAGGCTGCATTTGGCACCTGCCACAGAAAAAGCATGCTTTTGTACTACACTAAAGCACAGGCTGCCCCAAGCAACACCTATCTCCCACTGCATTACCTTGACTGCTCAGATGCCCAGCTTGCCTCATCTTCTGTGGTTGTGTTGAGGCTTGAGCTCCACCTGGAATATACAAACAGCAAGGATGATTGTAACTTCATTGAAGAAAACCAACACACGGTAACTGATCATACAGCCACGGTTACATTTCCCTACCAACACCACAGCCAACTCACCTCACTATGGCACACTAACTGCACGCAATTCCATCCGTGCCCCTCGGCACACAGGTCAGCCCGCTACGTCTGAAAAACACAACAGCAAAGAAGTCACCCTGACGCTCAGCAATGCCCTAAGAATTCCAAGACTCTACTGCACATTACAGCCAAGCAAAGCTAGTCCACAACCAAACCCAAACATTAATTGCCGCTCCCTTGACATTCAAACCCCTTCGTTACCGCTCCACTGGCTGCTCCCATGCAGTTTTGGTAACCCCCTCTGTGGCTCCAGAGACAAGCAGAAACTACCCTCCTCACCCGCCACACCGAGGGCTGCTAGTTCTGCAAATAAGGGATGCCCCTAGACCGCAATGTCTAGGCACGTCAAAACGTTAAGCACACAATCGGGCCACTATACCCCTGCTGACGCTTATCGCCTCCTCTACACACCTGGCAGAGCAGCTCCAACCAGACACAAATACACAGAGAACACCAATAAACAAGACCGACGTCGTGAACCGGGAACAAAAGAAAAGTCACGGCAACAAGGAGGACTCCTGGACCACGCATGCCAATGGGCAAGGCAATGGACAGGGCTCCGAGGAACAACCTACGGTAGCCCTGGAAAAGCGAAGAACCGTGCATGGTTCCAAAGAGATGGTGCCACAACTGGCAAGATGACCGGGCAAGAAGCCCCTTTTAAAGATCTAAAGATGCAGAGGATGGATGGAACAAGTCCCAGAACAGGGATCCAGGAAAACAGAAGACTAACTATCCCGGATGGCGAGGCAGGCTGTAAGGCTGCAGCAGAAAACGACTGACCAGATGCTTCCAAAACACAAGAGCGATCCACACTTTAGAAATGTGAAGAAAGAAAAGCAGTGCTCCGTTGACACTGCCTTGATCAGTACAAGCACTTGGGACCCTAGACATGGCGCCCAAGGCATGCCTGCGATGCCCTGAGCACAAAAGACAACATCAAGATCTGCAGAAAATTTCAGACATGGCACGGTGACTACACAAACTAGACAACAACAGATACAGGCTGGAACTGCCCTGCCCATACAGGGTTTGGGCTGAGAAGTAGACCCCTCTGCCTTCACCTGCCCAAAGAGGACTCCCTGCACAGCCTAGGCTACCTTCCAAACCCCTCCCTGCTAGCCCCATCCCACCTCCCGCTTCCCAACTCCGGTCTCTCAACTTAGCTTTCAGAGGGCCACGAATGAAGCTGTCCTTGGACAAAGCAGCTCAAATCACATCAGCTAACAGAAATAATCCTGCAGTCACTGCATTCCTCTTCAGCATCTGCAAGAAAAATTAACAGAAAAACACAGTGCCAAAACACGAGACCAATACAGGCTTTAGGAACACAATGCAAGAAAAGCAGTGCCCAGTCGACAGTGCATTGATGAGTACGAGCATTCAGGACCCTAGATATGGTGCTCGAGGCATGTCCGGCATGCTGTAAAGGATCCCTCATTACAACGGGATGTGGCCAAAACCAGGAGGATGTACGTGAAAGGATCACCTTTTAAATGACTAAAGGTACAAGATGCATGGAAGAAGTCTCAGGTCAACAGGGATCCTTGAAAACATATGACTAACGATTGTGGCCGCCAACACAGGCTGCAAGGCCATGGGAAAAGATGGCTGACTAGAAACTTTGAAAATGTGAAGCCAATCCACGCTTAGGTTATGATGCAAGAAGAACAGTGCCTAATTGGTATTGTACCCATGAGTACAGGCATTCAAGACCCTCGAGATGCTGCTCAAGTCATATGCTGCATTCCTTTAAAGCAAAGGGGACATCAAGGCTTAAGAAACGTAAAAGAGAAACAGAATATAAAGCACACGGCACAGACAAGCTGGAACGGCCCTGCCTGGAATGTGCTAGCTTTGGGCTGAGAAGTAACACCCTCCAGCTCTCCCTGCCCAAAGGGGACACTTCCCGCACAGCCCTCTCCCCTAGGCTACTTTTAAAACCCCTCCCTGCCATCCCCAGCCTTCTCCCCTCTGTCATACCCCACCCCTGCCCCCGTCCCTCAACTTAACTTTCAGACCACCAGGAGGCTTCCTCAGCAGAAAAAAAACTCCAAGAACATCAGCTTCCTGGGATGATCCTACAGTTGCCAGGATCCACTTTACAATCTACAAGAAAACTAAAATAGCCCCAACAGCCAGCATTGCACTGATCAGTGTCACCACCTTACATGACAACTTGCTCTGCCTAACTGCCATGTCCTTCCACTCACTTGCTCCACAGCAGTTCTTATGTCAGATGCTGCAGCTGTTATCACTCAGGGTAATTAAATTAAGAGAATTACTCACACCTGTGAGAAGTCTGCCCCATGCTCCTTCTCCCTACTACCCAGCTCATCTCAAATGCTCTTCCCATTCCCAAGGTGGCCCACACAGTGCCTGCCAAACCAAAAGTAAATACTATGTTGCCAAAGAACACTTTGCTCTTCTAGACATACTCAACTTCCTCCTCACCATCAGCCCCACAATGATGAGAATAAGCCTGACTGCCTCACCAGCACCCCAAAATTCTCTGCTATCTGCTTACCTCTCCTCCTCACCACTTAAGTTGTAGGACCAGTAGTGGTGATACCCAGGACAAAAGAAAGATGAGCCACGGAAATCCACATTTTAGGAAGTAACCAAAATTTAGTCGTAGGAGTGAACAAGAAGAACTTGAAAAAAATATTCTTATCAAAACCCAGTAAAGATTATTAACACAGAAGACATAAAAACACAGGACACTCACCACACAGCAATGGAGACTGGAATTACAGAGGCAGTCAGCCAATGAAAAACTCGCAACAGTGGGATTGACTACTCTAAGACCTAAATTGGAAACTCAATGACCGTAAAAAACCACAATGGATAACAGGGACAAGGTAACAACCGCTGTAAGCAATAACAGAGCAAACCTCACTGGCAAGTTCAGGAAAAATCCAAAACTCTACTAAATAAGGGAGGCTTGTGTGCCCACAGACCAGATGAAAAAGAGTTGCTCAGCTGCTAACTGTTACGAGCCAAAACAATATCCAATCTCTTCCCTGAGAAATGCAAGGGAAACCAGCGGCAGAATCCTGCACTGTAGATAGGCAGCGAGTCCATACCTTGAAGTAGCAAGGTCTCTGATATTCATAGGATCACCAGGTTGGAAAAGACCCATTGGATCATTGAGTCCACCCATTCCTATCAATCACTAAACAATGCCCCTCACCATCTCATCCACCCATCCTTTAAACACCTCCAGGGAAGGTGACTCTACCACCTCCTTGGGCAGCCTTTGCCCATCCCCAATAACCCTTTCAGTGAAATATTTTTTCCTGATGTACTGCCTGAAGCTTCCCTGGCAGAGCTTGAGGCTATTCCCTCTTGTCCTGTCCCCTGTCCCTTGGGAGAAGAGGCCAGCTCCCTCCCCTCCACAACCTCCTTTCAGGTAGTTGCAGAGAGCAACGAGGTCTCCCCTCAGCCTCCTCTTCTCCAGGCTAAACACCCCCAGCTCTCTCAGCCGCTCCTCATAAGGCTTGTTCACCAGCCCCCTCACCAGCTACATTACTCTTCTCTGGACATTCAGATGGATGGAGACAGGATGCACGCAAAGAAGTTAGTTGAGGAACACAATAAGTAGAAGGTATAAGGGAGCAGAGATCTCACAGCCCTAGAGATGACATTTCTTAGGGTAACTAATAATTTTCAACTTGTGTCTCAACCTCATCATTACCTCATTGGCTACAGAGAGACTAGAACAACAGACACCTGAACGGCACTTGCATCTGACCACCAAACTGACCCAAGAAAGACTGATGAACCCATCTCCCTTTCCCCAAACCATTAAAGCCCTTTTCTACCCCTGAAGTATCAGAGAAGGAACCCGGCTCCTTCTTAACAGCACCTGCCCTATATTTTAACCCCCCTGACCCTTCTGTGTTGCTGTTCCTTGGGAGCTGTGCTCCTGAGCCCTTCCCAGGGCTCCCCTGGCCCCTTCTATCTTCCACCAACCCACAGACTCTACTTCCTACCCTAGGCCAACAAACTTCATTCCAGATTATTATCACCCACAAGGTGCCCATTACAAACTGCAGAGCCCCTAGGGCCAATACATCATGCCACACAGAATGAGGAACAACAACAAATCATCCCATAACCAAAAACTTGAGGCAAAGCACCCAAAAAAAAAAAAAAAGAAGGAAATCAAAAACATCTTGCCCCCTCCAACACCCAATCAAAAATTACTGACAAAAAAGCCCCATAGTTACACCTGTACGTGCTGCTTCGCCTGGACTCTTCCAAAGCTCATACCTCCAACAGACGCCTCTGCTTCTTTAGAAGAACAAAAAGAAAAAAAAAAACCTAAAATAGCCAAAAACCACCACTTACCCAACTAGCTTAATCTGCCTAAAAAGCTACAATGAAGGGAAACAGCAGCAAAACTCTAATCTCAAGGATAAACCACAACCTAAATGACCTCCAGAGGCAAGGCCTGTGGCTTATATACCCCCTGGGCCTTCCCGCCCACCACCTGTGACTGGGGTGTGGTGAAGCCCTCACAGGTATAAAGAGTGCCTGGGGAGCAGCTGTGTTTTATTAACTCTGCCTTACATTCTCAGCTAGAACAACACTACTACATGTCTGAAAGCATCCTTACAAGAAATAACAGTATGCGTGCTGTCACTGCAACATTGCTAGTTGTGACAGTGATGGAACTAGGTAACAAACATTTTAGAGCTGGACTTTTTGGTTCCTTTCATTTATCGTGCTGCTACAATTACTGTTCCCTGGTATCGCTATACCCCTACTCTTTAATTTTTCTGTGCTCTTTTCTCTCTCTTTCCCCCCGCCCCCCAGTCTTCAGTATCTGTTCTCTGCCCATACTTTTTTTTTCCTTTTCCATCTTTGTCCCAATCTGCGTTCCTCATTCTGTTCCCCCACAATTTCACTGGCTTGATCCTTGTAGTTTGTTCTTTCTCTGCACCTGCAAATGCCTTGCTTGTCTTTCTCTTTCTATCTCTCTTTCTTTCTCTATCCCTTTGTATTGCTCACTGTTGCTGTTCTATTTTTTCCATTCACTCTGTATCTTGACACTCCCCTTTTCATCTCTTGCTATTTCTGAATTTTTGTGCTAGTCCTTGCTCTTTTGAATAATCCTCTGTCTGTCTGTAGGGCTCCTAGTTCCTCTCAAACAAGTCAGCTCTTTTTTATGTACACACATGGCCTTATGAGAAATGGCTCAGAGAGCTGGGCTTGTTTAGCCTGGAGAAGTGGAGGCTGAGGGGAGACCTCATTGCTCTCTACAACTACAAGGTCTACAAAGAAGGTCGGACAAGGGAAGTGAAGGGCGAAGAAGGTGGGAGAAGGGCAAAGAAGGTGGGAGAAGGGCAAAGAAGGTGGGAGAAGGGCGAAGAATTTCGGAGAAGGTCGGAGAAGTTAAGAGTAGGTCAGAGAAGGTCAGATTAGGTCGGAGAAGGTCAGAGAATTTCAAAGAAGGTTCGAGAAGTTCAAAGAAGGTCAGAGAAGGTCAAAGAGGGTCAGAGAATGTCAAAGAAGGGCAAAGAAATTCAGAGAAGGGAAAGGAAGATCGGAAAAGGTCAAAGAAGGTAGGAGAAGGTTGGAGAAGTTTGGAGTGGGTCAAAGAAGGTCAGAGAAGCTCAAAGAAAGTCAGAGAAGTTCAAAAGTGGTCGGAGAAGTTCATAGAAGGGTAGAGAAGATCAGAGAAAGTAAAAGAAGGTCGGAGAAGTTTGGAGAATTTCAAAGAAGGTCTGCAAGACCGGAGAAGGTTGGAGAAGTTCAAAGAAGGTCGGAGAAGGTCAAAGAAATTCAGGGAAGGTCAAAGAAGGTCGGAGA